>NW_010549662.1:0-81314 GCF_000687285.1 Phaethon lepturus
CCCGGGGGGCTCCGCTGGCCGCGTCCCGTTCCTGCGAGGGCTGACGCTTCTAATCGTGCAAAACCGGCTCTTCTTCAGTCCCTGCCGCGGTCGTGCACGCGTTCACACGGGTATTTCCTCACGCCAGTTGCCACATAAGAGAACGCTTCCATAGCAAATACGAGTATAAGCGTTTGTAATGTTGCATCGTATATGCTGTCTGTGGTATTATTAATTTTTTTTCCTGTCCCACAGTATGGCTGTAAAGTGCCAATGTATGCAAATTGCATGTAAAAAGGGAATCAGAACATTTTAAGACTTGAAAAGGCAAGCACAGAGAAGTTAAGGAATTACAGGGCTGAAGGCTGACCAGGACTAATACGGTCCTCAATCCACTGTCATGCTGTAAAAGCACATTTGTTGAAGATTATTTTCCTCCATACTGAGTAAAAGGCAGGGAAAAAAGTCTGATACCAAACCGGGGTTTGAATAACACACATTTAATAAGGTACTGCACCATATTTTTGAAAAACTACAAGAAAAATACTCCTCAGTACCATTCTCTGAGGAGACAGGCTTACGGAACGCATATGCAAGCTGAGGACTAAACAAAGAATGCACAAGTAACCTTGTTCTGTCATTTTCTAACTTAGAATCATTTAGTTTTCAAGCACAGATATTAATGTCACATTTTCTGTGCTCATTGTACTTTCCCAATTCTGAGAGAGAGTACTTAAAACCAACTGTGTTTTATAACACTTGATGTTTGATGTTCAGTAGCTCAGTGAATGCTTTGAGGCCTAAGCAGAAGGTGTCAAATTGGGTACCTGTTAAATGAACATACAACTATTAACCATTACAAAAAGTTGATTTTAGTGATTTGTCAACTGGTATGACAATGGTTCTATGGTAGGGATTGAACTGCAGTGATCAGACCACTCCATAAAACTACGTTCAAGCTCTTTGTCCATGAGATCTACCTTTTTTCCCCTCCACTGCATCTTCTAATTTTAACTAAAGATATTCCACATCCTGCAGTATTAGAGAGAACAGGCTTCTTCAGTCTTACTCCAGAGCAGGGCAGCCTTTTTAATTTTTTAACGTAAGTTGTGTGTGTGTAAATTCCTAGAATTCTAAATAGGATTGAAATTTTGTCATGGCATCATGTTGACATTTATCTGTGTCATCAACACAGGTACAACTTTTAAAACTGCTATTCAGAACTCCAGCACTTGGGCTGATGCTGAGGGCAGGTTGTTACCCTATAAGGGTTTAGCACTAGATGGTGTTTGGATACTTTGCCAAAGTGTTTCACAGTTATTTGCAGTAGCAGAGGAAGAAAGAGGAAATCTGAGGTTTTTAGGTTCCATTCTAGATACTCTTATAGCCACAGACTTCTGTTCATTCCCTCTGAAGCTTTTTACCTTCTACTCCATTGCCTCCAGTACTGTCTATGCACTTCGTTTACTCCTCAGTTTCAGTGTCTATATTCCAAATAATTTATAGCCTCACACTAGGCTCACACCCACATCATCTTCCCTTCTAGTCTTTTCTCTCTTTCCTTCCGAACACCAATGCTTCCTTGCTTTTGCTTCCTCCCAGTTTTGGTTTTCTTTTGTACTCAAGTCTAGTCTCACCTTCATCTTCTTCTCATTGTCCAGCCATAGTCCTGTGCAGTGATGGTTTGCTATAGCTATATTTTTTCCTCCTTAGTCCTTTGTTTCTCCCTGTTCACATCTACTGTTTTCTGCTGGCCCCAGTCTTTTCTGTGAGCCCCTCGTCCTTTCTGAGTTTCCTTGAGGCACTGTCTAGGCAACAGAAAGAAGGGCAAAGAAGTGGATAAAAGTATCTTGTTTAATTACAAGAGCTTCAAGTGAAGTAAACAGCTAATGCCAATGTGGATGAGCTGAACAGTCTGAGGGGGAGAGTGGGTTTAATTAATGATACATAAACAATGACTTTGGAGAAGAAGCCAAGGCTAAAAATGTGTTGCTGAAGCATGTCTGAACATGATTTCTATCAGCATGCTGATCAGCGAGTGGGAGTGTGCCATGGTTTAACCCCATGGTTTAAGCTGGAAACCAAGCACCATGCAGCCACTCATTCGTTCCCCCCAATGGGATGAGGGAGAGAGTCGAAAGGGTAAAACTGAGAAAACTTTTGCATTGAGATAAAGACAGTTCAATAGGTAAAGCAAAAGCCACTCACACAAGCAAAGGAAAACTAGGAATTTATTCACCACTTCCCAGCGGCAGACAGGTGTTCAGCCATCTCCAGGAAAGCAGGGCTCCATCATGTGTAATGGTTACTTGGGAAGACAAATGCCATCATTCCAAACATCCTCCCCTTCCTTCTTCTTCCTCCAGCTTTAGATACTGAGCATGATGTCATATGGCATGGAATATCCCTTTGGTTGGTTGGGGTCAGCTGTCCCAGCTGTGTCCCAGTTTTTTGTGTACCCCCAGGCTCGTTGCTGGTGGGATGAGGAGCAGAAAAGGCCTTGACTCTGTGTAAGCACCGCTCAGCAATAGCTAAAACATCCCTGTATTATCAATGCTGTTTTCAGCACAAATCCAAAACTTAGCCACATACTAGCTACTCTGAAGAAAATTAACTCTATCCCAGCCAAAAGCAGCTGGGATCACAGAAGTGATTTAATTTGATCTAAAAACAGACTGCTGCCAGAAAGGCAGGTATGCTGAATTGCTGCAGTCTGTGGGCAGCTGAGGAAGGCTTTTTGTATTTGGGACTAATTTGGTAACACAAGGATGTTGCGAGGTTATCCAAAGCCAGTGTAATGTTAGTTGCAGAGATGGCTGTTGCTGGTGATATTGTTAAACTGTGACAAAACTGATCCATTTGCCTGTGGAAGCTCTTCTAAATCAAAGACGACTGTGATGGCCATGAACTTCTGAAAGGATTTTCTTTGCCCCAGCATTGACCCATCACTGTTTATTTGGTTTGGGGTTTTTTGGTCTGTCAGCTGCATTGTAGAACCATTGGGTTGTCTGATACGTAATGAAAGATGACTAATGCTGTGTGTATGGTGAATGTTTCTGGCAGTTCTCCACCTGTTCACCAGTTACATATTGACTAGGACCAGGTAAGAAATGATTATTGAGGGATTCCCTACAAGAAAGCTACAATAACAGTGACAGACTTTCCATTGCTTGTAATTTATAAAAGACTTAGAATTCATTATGTATATGTTAGTGCTTTTTGGTCAACTAAAACAAAAGCAAATTTTTTTTTCCTTAAACTTTTACAGTGATATGGCTATTTAAAATGTAGTATGCAGGGATATTAAAGTTTGTGTGTTTGGTCATACTTTTACAGGCTTATGTAGTTCCTTGGTATGGCATCAGATTTGAGATTAAGATGAGTTAATATGCGAAGTGATTGAAGAATTTTAAGGGTTAGAGCAAAAGTATTTAAATGAAGAAAACTGGGCTTGAAGTAATTGCTCAGGGACAAACATAAGCAGTTCAGATATAGCGTAGGCCCAGTTTATGTGACACTTGTTCACAGTTTTACTGTGGTCTTAAACCTGCGGTTTTGGATATTTTACAAGATTGTCAGCTTTGGAAAGTGTTTGGTACTTGAACTTCAGTCTCAGAACGTCTCAGTATTTAAGCCTGTCATATTACTTTTATTTATGGCAATTATGAGCCTTTGGGAATATCATCTGTCAAATATGTTTTTTTTCTTAGTTATTTGAAAATATTGAAGGAATGAGAACTTTTTATCATTGCTGGCTGTTCAATATGGGAGAAATGGAGTCACGGCTGATAAAACCTATTAACAGAAATAAAAATAAATTAATTGTCAAGCAGAATTTCACCGTGGGCTTGATTTCAGCTGTGAGTGAAATCTTATGTTTTGCTAGGGAGGTTCTCTTCTTCTCCAAGGTTTTACAAAAAGCTAAAAAATGGAAGTGCTGGAGCATGAATTCTTCAAAAGCAATACCAGACATATCTGAAAACATATCCTTGAGAATGGAAAATTTGAAAGGTTAAATGTTTCTAAGTCTTTAAATACAAAATTTCAGAATGATCAAATGTCTGTGTTTGAAGCTGTTGAATGCATACGGACGCCAGATTCATGAGAGTACAACATCTGTTATTCATATAACTTCTGTGTATGGATTCTGTAGGATGATTAACTGATTCTTCAAAACACTGGTATGATAGGCCAGTATTCACATCAAGAATATGTTTGGCTGCTCTGTACCAATGTAATGAGGAGGAAAAATCCCCAGATAAAACTTGCCTCCAAAACTAGTTCTTGTGAAAGCCAGAGAAAATGATGTTGAATATAAATTTTGAGCAAACTTTTTAATTAAAAGGCCACCTGATTTTCATAGTATACTTAGTATACTGCTCTGCCTACACATAAGTTAGCAGTAGCTTTTTTGGTTTGTTTTTTGGTTTTTTGTTTTGTTTTGTTTTTAATTTTACATACTCTGAGTAAAACAGCCTTTTCATGTGTACCTGCATAAGTCCAACATATCTCATTGTTTGGATGCAGCTCACAGGATAATTCAAAATAGCATCACTATTAGAGGAGATGGAGAGCTCATGTTTTGTCCTTGGTCCCAAACATGGGATCGTCCTGCGCGTCTTGGGACACTTTGGTATTTAGAGCATTCTCGTAGGAGAAAAAAGGGGTAGGGGTGTTTGTATATGGTGTTTACAACGGCTTAATCTTTGCCACTGTCACTGCATTAATAAAGCCTAAAAAATTACTTGGGGAATGCCCAAAGCAGTAGTTGGTCCCCCAAATTGACCATATAGGACCACCTTGGATAGCATGACATAATTATTGGTATAGCACAATTAAAAGTGAGTAGTTTTAAACGCATATACTTTCTGATCCCTTTCAGACTATTCAGGATTGTTTGAAAAGGTACCAAGAATAAAATTCAGCCATCAAAATTGTGTAATGGGTGTGGTTACAGTATATAATCAGTAGCCAGTACACGATGCTAAAAGAGAAAGGCAAGTCTACACCCTCACGGGAAAATTGCTAGGGGTTTACAAATAAAAAAAAAGTTTGAAAAATGTTAGGAGATGATTAGAACTAGATTTCAAACAAAGGATTCCTTGTGCTTAATAACATTTTAGGATCGTAAGAAAAAAAGAGTTGGCTTGCAGGTCCACAGGCTTTTCCACTGCCTACTTTCGGATGTATAGTAGCTTTGGTGGTAGGCAGGTACCAATCTGCTGATGCAGGGAGCAACAGCATCCCTGTTCTAAAAGTAAAAGGTATATGAAAATAAAAATGCCAAGTATTAAATGTTTTATTGGAATATGACAATAATTACTATGCTGCTGGTTCTGAGTCAAGTTCAGGTTGGTGTCTGCAGAACGTATGAAATTACATCTAAGTTTTTGAAAGACTGAGAAATATCCAAAATAATGAAATAAACAGCTTGTCATATTACCTTTTTTATAGGATGGGACTTGTATTAATCCTGAAAACTTCCATATCTGAGACTGGTACTATTAAAGTCCATGGCAGAGCACAGGCAGTGCATCAAAAACTGCATGGCCTCATAGTGAACTACTTGTGTTGTAGTTGGATGGCTGATACTAACCAGTGCTATGAGGAAATGGCCAAAAATGCTTACAGTGGTGTGCTTTATTTTTTTTTTTGTTTTTATACTCAAAAAAATTCTAACCTGATTTACTAAGGTTAGTTTATATGATTGTTTTGACTCTAATGATTACATAAGAATAACTCTCATGAGAGAATATTTGGATGCAAGGGAAATATATACTGCTTATGGTATAGCCAATTATAGTTTTTATTAGAAATTAATGACTGTGCCAAATTTTGGACAGCAAGTGATATTTCAGTTTACCTCTTAATATTTAATGAGAGGTAAGTTCTAATAAATTTGGCCTATAGCTGAGGTCATTAGAATTAATTCTGACTTCTCCCTTGTACAGTTACTTTTTTCCTCAAAGTTCACTGTTGGTGCTGCATTTTGTGCTTGTTTACATGCACATGGGTTTCCTTCCCCCATTTACTAGGCAGAAGATACGATTCTGAATTATACTTTTTTAAATGAGGAGTTACAGTGTACTGCTCTTTAATATTTCAGATTTATCTCTTCCCCTCTGGAAATGGTGGTTAATGTTATTTTTTTATTATGATCATTGATTGTTTTTACCTCTCACTTCCTTCATCCTTGTTAGAGAAGAAATTTAGCCTGAGAGATGAAAGGGAAAGAACTTGATAAGTGTAATTAGTAGAGGAGAAACACATAAAAAGCTGGTTACGGAAATAGCAGAGAAAAGTGTTGGGGTTTTTTTTGTTTGTTTGTTTGTTTTAAGATTTTTGGAGAGGAATGAAATGCTGACCTTGTTTAATGCAATAAGATTAAATGCCAAGTCACTAATGTTCCCCATGTGATGCTTCTGATTTTAGCAAAACTCACATCAGTAACAGTGGTGAGGGTGTAGGTTGGCCTTGGGGGAAGAGATATGAACTCATATTTTTGGAAATGTCTGTGCAAATGTCTGTCCTTGTCCCCCCCACCCCCCGCTTTGTTTGTTTTTAAGTACATTCTTAACTCCATGGGAATTATTTTCTGAATATAACTCAACAGCAGGATTGAAAGTTGGCTTGGAAGACAACTTTCCTGAGTCATCTATTAGTTTTGTTTTGACTAACTGGACCTCATGAGGTGCTGAGGAGTCCAAAAGTATCTAAGGCTCCAGTTCCCGTTCTGAGGATGTTGTCTTTGTCCTCACCTGCTTCCAGGTTGATCGTGGGTGGTTCTTTTCTGATTTACAGTTAAGTGTTGGAGAAATTTTTATATCATGTGGCTGATCCCTACAAACTCTTTCCGAACTATGATTGCCCATTAAACTGATACTTCCTTTGAGTCTTGATTTGTCATCTTGCCACAAATAGGGATAAAATTTATGGAAGTTTGTAGTGCATATGGAAGTGGAAGAAAGCTGAAGTTTATCATACGTAGCTGCCTCCTTTTACTCAAATATAGGTTACATTAGTGTGACATCTGAAGAAGGAGAAATGCGGGCTTGGGGCAGGGTGGTGGCTCCTATGGCATCTGAAAAGCTGGAGAGATAAGATGGAAGAGAAAGACAACAGAGAGTGAGCAGGTTTAACTGGAAGAAAATAGAATGATGTAGGTTGGAGAAGAGACAGTTTAACATGAGAGGTAGAAATATGGGGGGTGGAGGGGGAAGGAAAAACAATGAATACCAGGGAATAATGTGGAGGTTATGATAGAATACATCTAAATAGGAAAGAAAGGAGGGGAAGTGGAAGAAGGAGGAGCAAGAATGAAACTTAATGTTTACAGGTTAGTGAATTTAATTGATGCATTTATGCTTTTTACTGTTTCTCTGAGTTCTTTATGAAAGACTTTGGAGCAAGAGCAGCTCATTATTTTGAGTACTTTGATACACTGTCATCACTAGAAGCTTTGGGCTCTATATTTCTATTTTTTTAAACATAATCATAGAGTCTTTGGGTTGGAAGGGACCTTTAAAGGTCATCTAGTCTGACCCCCTGCAAGGATCAGGAACACCTTCAACTACATCAGGTTGCTCAGAGTCAGGTATTAACAGTGAGGACAAAATAAAGCTAATTTCTCTGGAAGTTAGTAACTTTAAGGTTCTGATTCTCTTCCTCCTCCTCCCTTTTGAAAGTAGGACAAGTTTGGTGGATAGTAGCCCAGAGAAGAACTTACCTGTGACTCTTCCCAGCATCCTGCAGTTCTCATGTTATGTGTGCATGGTATATCCTGGTATAACAGGTATACTAAACATATATACCATGGTATATCCATGGTATAACATGGTATAACAAGGTATATCTACCTTGTTAGGTAGAGAGGGGTGTTTGAAAAGTACTACTTTTATCTAGGCTTGGACTACTGAGTTTTCTTCTCTGTGACAATTAGTGGACAGAATTTCTGAGTTATCACAGGTGTTAATTGCTTTGAACTCTGAAGTGTATTGAAATATAAATGGGAGATATTGTAATTGGGGATGCTAGCTATGCTTCACAAGTGTTATCAGCAAAAATAGTTTAATCTCTCTTAATCTCAGGGAACAGGACAGCTATTTCAAAGCATAAAGATTTTGCAACTTCTCATAAAAATCGGTTTACAAGTCACTGCTTTCAATGAATAGTACTAACACTTGTGTTTTTGCTAATTGGGTTTGGTTTTAGAATCATAGAGTAGTTTGAGTTGGAAGGGACATTTAAAGGCCACTTAGTCCAACCCCCCTGCAGTGAGCAGGGACATCTTCAACTAGAGCAGGTTGCTCAGGGCCCTGTTCAACCTGGCCTGGAACGTTTCCAGGGATGGGGCATCTACCAGCTTTCTGGGCAAATGGTTTTGGTCATCAGGATTAGTTATTGCTGTAATGCTGAGCTGATTCCTTATGAGTTTTGGTAATGAGTGGATTAAGTTTTTGTGTGTTTTGCCATAGACAAAAGGATATAATTTTTCAGTGAAAGATTATGTAACTATATGCTCTATCTTTGAAACTTCAGACCACTATGCTTGAAAATATTTTCCAGACTGGCAAATACTAAAACCTGGTACGATAGCTTCAGCAGTGAAAGCAATTAAACGGTGAAAATTTGAGGTATGAATAGTTTCCAGCAATTTGGGGAAAATGTTCTTTAGTGTTGAAAATAGTACAATGTGATATAATTTGCATAGAATTTTAAATGATGGATACTTTCTTGAAAATACAAGTTGCTGACTTCAGGGTGGTGTGTCAAAGCTTTCTGTATGCCAAAAAATGACATTTTATAGTGATAAGGTACCAATCTTGAGGTGTTTGTTGTCCCATGTTACTCTCTCATTCTGACTCTTCCTTCCCTTGTGATGGATGGTGGTGAGAGCAATAGAAAAGTGGCTGTACTGCATCTGCTCAAATTTAAATCTTTTCCATTTCCATAAGTATTGTCCAGCACTTGAAAAATGCAAAAACAAAACAAAAAACAGATACAGTTAAATGTAACTGGCTTCCTTTCAGTCTTTGTTTTCCCACTATTAATAGATTGCTTGAGGTTTCCCGCTGGATATTGCCTTTTTTAATTGACTTTTAAACGGTTTTTAATGTGGATGTAATTATTTCATTTCTGCCGTACAAGATGCAACCAACTGGTGTTTCCCAGCTCTCCACACCTCAGTTGGATAGCAAGTGTGAAATGGGGTTCCAGTGAATGTCAGTGGAGGTTCTGTGAGGATATTCAGAAACTCTTAAACATTAAGTTCGTCTGTAGTTGAAAATAAGAGTAGGGGGTCTTGGTTTGACTGATAAGTTTATTAGAGCTTTAATATGGCATAATATTCTTATATTCTAATTAGAATTTTAATATGGTCATTCAATGGTTTTTTTTTTTTTTTTTTTTAATGGGAAAAAGGTTGTCAAATGTTTAGCGGAGGTGAAAGTAAAATATCACTACATTTAGAAGACCGGAAATAATCTTGCTGCAGGACTTGTGGGGGTTTCTGGAGTAAAATACACACCTGAGGCCTGGCAGGTAAAAGAGGAGCTGAGAATGGAGCACTGGGTCGTACGGCAGCCCACCACGAGTGCGGTGGGGACTCACGCTGGCTCCGTGGCAGCAGCGTGCTGGGGAGTGCAAAGTAGCCGGAGTCCTCAAACAGTCTCCAGAGAAGGGGAAAGTTGATTAAAGGGCAGGAAGAGAGGGGAGTTTATCAGCAATGTGTTGAAACCAAGGTATTCTACAGAGTACTGATAGTTTGGGGAGGAAAATATACTTTTGGAGTTCTGAGTTGTTTTAGAAATGTTGTATTATCTGCTGGTTTAAAGATTGACAGGTATAGAATACAGATGTAATTGCATCATGGATTTTTTTTGTCTTGTCTATTTCCAGGTGGTTTGGACATTCTTACAAAGTAGGAACAATTTTGAATTGCCAGGCTTTTTGAGATTTCTCTTTCTTAAAGAAATTCCAGCTTTTCTTCGAGAATTTGTGGCTGAGCTAATGGTCTAATTTTTTCCCCACTACCTTATCTTCAGTTTAACAAGTTTTTTTTTCTTGCTTTTACTCTTGCTCTTTCCTGGAAAAGAAGCAAAACATTGTGTGAACTGCAGAGGAACATACTGCTTACTCTGCTGACGCTTTATGTATAACGTAAGGCATGTTATACATTATATCTGTCTTTTTTTATACCTAGTTCACTTATATTAAAAATAAATGGTAATAGCAAACTGACATGTGAAAGACAAACATTTAATGGTGATGAAAACCATTTAATGAATAATAGGGAAACAAATATTTATTGAAAATAAAAACCATGTCTAAAGGCTCTAATGCTGACTTTTGGAAACACTACCATGTTGTGGTATTTGCAATACCGTATGTCCTGTACAGTAGATACTATTTAAAATTGCTTGGGAACTGGAGCTTGCAATTGTGAGCTTGGAATGTCCTGCAGATAATTAAGTTGTGGTCAGGCTTTAGAAAAATAAAAAGTTCTCGAACTATGATTTTATAAACATACTACAATAACATTTCTTTATATTTAACAGTTTCTTATAGAAAGCTGATACTCTCACAAGGCATTGACTAAAGGTAAAACATCAAGAAAGAAAAAATATTAAATTAAAACTTCACTTAGGATGTTGACAGTTGACTTGTAATATTAAACAGATGTGCATGTTCTTGGGATATTCTTCTTTCAGAACCTTGTTGCATACCTGTTTTCAAGTGACAGCTACAAATTTTTGATTAATTTAAAATTCTCCTTTCTTCAGTTTTCTTTGTTACATATTATTTTCTTCCGGTCGATTCAGCTGGGCAGTGTGATGCATACTGTAGTTTCTGCTGTGATATTCAAGGGAAAGTGTTCCTTTATGTAGGCTTAAATTGAGGGACAGCTCATTCAACTATATAGAAGAATTATTATGCACATGCAAAGATTCTTGGGCATGATATTACCTTTGCACGTGTCAGTAGGGCATTTATCAATGCTGGTTGTGTGGATATGGTAGCGCATAATGTGGTCTCCTTGGCTCCTAATAAATACTGTACATAGGAGTCGATACCAAAATAAAGAAACTTAAGCTTTTAAAGGATGTAAGTTTAATGAAGCATAGAGGGAATTACGAATTAAAGGAAAAGCATATGATACTACTAAAATGACAAAATGTTGTGTCCTGTTCTGGTGTCAGCTTTTTTCAGAAAAATGGTGGTGGGAGGTTGTTTTGCTTTGTTGTTTTGTAGAAAAGAGCTACAAAAATAAAGTCTGAAAAATCTACATAGTGGTGAGAAATTTTTTCATCCTATTTTGTTAGGAGACATGATGACAAGAAAAAAGTCTCCGATTTGTTCTTGGATCTTATGAAAAAGCAAAAATAAGATACAGTGCTGAAAAAAGTACACATTATTTGTGGTGCGATTCAGCTGATCCTTGATTTGGTAGATTCTGCATCACTTAATCTCTAAGTCAAGTGCATATACTCCAAAATACATGTGGTACTTAACAAGTAATGCAGGAGTTAATGCATAGGGATGGCTCAGGAATTCCTTTTTACATATGGGACACTGATACATACCAAAGCAAAGAATTTCATACTGGTTTTTCAAATCCCAGACTATTGCTCCAGTGACCTATGACTGATCAGTCTGACCTTAGACTGTGCAAATGTATGAATGTTCTGTCTTCATTTTTAATAATAAATGAACTTACAGGAAACAACGTGTTAAAGTATTTCTAAAATAAAATAGCCATATTAGACTTAACAGGGTGCTTAATCTAGTTATCTACCACAAAAATTACCACAAAGTAAGCAACCACTTTTTAATGGATTTTTTTTTTCCTGATTTCTTCCTTACAAGTTTCAGAAGATGAATGGGTGTACACTTAAATAATTTTATTTTTTTTTAAAGACTCAAGTTATTCACCAATGTGAGGTATTCATTGATTAAATGATAGTACATTGCTGTAGTCTGCACACTGATTCAAATATATATATATGAATTGGCTATCTCCTTTCTTTGTTTTTTAAAGATTTGTGTAAAGACACAATGGTATACCATAATGAGAGCAAGACTAGCTTGTTATAAGAATACACTTTATTTCTCTTAATGATGATGTCTCCAGTTACTAAGATTTTTAGCTCACTGTGGAATACATTGAAGTATAGATGGGAAATACTTATGAGAGCTCAGATACTGTTTCATATGTTTTTGAATATGATATAAAGGAGCATACAGCAAATACAGGAAAATATTTCTTAGAGATGTTCAAAATGTGGAGGAGAAAAAAGGAAAAAAAAATAGCAGAGGGTTAATTAGTTGGTCTAAAATGTGACCTAGTATAACTTCTTAGATCGTATTTATTTTCTTCTGCGTTATGGCATATGGAAGGCACGGTGCTGTGGTCTGGCTATTCCTTTAGCGTGTCTTCACAATTTATTGCCTTAAAAATTACAGTAGTTTCAGGAGTGGTTTGTGGGTTCACACCATACACTTGGAATACTTACTAAAATTTTATTTTGTAGGGGAAATAAGGCATGTACATTTTTTTTGAAGGAAACTTTTTTTTTTGCTTACAATGAATGAAAAGAAGCCTTTTCTATATAGCTCTTAAAGATTGATTCTTATTTTATTGAATTAAGCATATGCACCCTATGTAAATTCTAATCTGAATATTATTCCAATTTTAAAGAAATACGTTTAAAAGCATCCCTTAGAGATATGGGAAAAAAGATAATGCAAATGTTACATGGCTTTTATCTTTTGAGTAAATTTGCATGCTTGTTTTTGACACTAATAAGAATCAGAAGTTTACTTCAAAGACCATTTTTTTTAATTTGTTTATATGTGGTTGTTACTGATGCTTTTATGTTTAAAAAAAGCCAGTATTACAAAAACCCATCGTTTGTTTGCAGGCTTTTTATGGATTGAACTGTTTTGAACAAACTGGTTTGTGTCAGTTCTGAAAATATAGTGCAAGAAGTTTCTTCTTTCAGTGAGACTTGTTAGTTGTAGTGGGAATTCTGCACAACCTGCAGAGTAACTGTTATTATCATGCATCTTTCTGCTGGGGCTTTGTGGTGGTTGGTTCTGACTTGGAGGACTTTGAAAGAATATTAATAAAATGTTAATAATGGAAATTATATGAGATAACTTGCTGTGCTCTTAAGCCTCTTTGATTAGCACACTTGGAGACAGAGGGGGATTATATTAACATATTTCCTATTATCCTTATTACCAGTGCTTAAATATCAAATCTCTGGCAGAACAACTCTATAGGTGTCTGATCCTACAAAGATAATTGTTTGACTGAGGCTGTTGCAAGTAAGATGCTGTTGATTAAACACAAATGTATGTTGTAACAAAAAATACTTTCATATTGGAATTTTATAAGAAAGAAGATTGTTGTGATGTAAATAAACTGAAACTTTTGAATAGTAACTTGTTCAGAATTAAGTTTCCTGCCTCTTTTAAGACTATGAACTGAACTATTGTGTTGCTTTCTGATTGCATGATGTGTTTTCTGCTTTAAATTGCTATTACGGTAGCTCTGAGAGTCCCTGAGAGCAGAGCTAGATATCCTTTGTGGAGCATTTGAACTTTTAACTAAGGGAGATACTTCAAGATGCAACATGAAATCCTGGTTGTACTGAAACAGGCTGCAGAGTTATGGTTGATTTAATTGAAGAAAAGATTTTGCAAAAAATTCTTGGCAGAGTGAAAGTTTAATGCTCATTGTTTGTTCCACATTTGATATTGTGAGTGAGGGTGAGGATGAAGGCTCAGATAAGAGAGTACAGAAAAGGTAAGTCTTCTCTAGTGCTTTTTAGTATTTTTTTATTAAGGTATGTTCCTCGTTTGTTTGTTTGTAGGAAGTGAACTGAATTTGTTGGGACTATTCATACGTTGAGAGCATTCTCAGAATATTGTGACAGATGTGAAGGAATGATGAATAAGGACATTTCTAATTTGTGTTATTTATTCGTATTTCCAAAGACATTCTGTATTCTAAACCAAAATAATTCTACAAATATTTGTGCATAACAGTTGTTGGGTAAAACTTGCAATTTTTCAAAAAAGTGTAGTTTTGAAAATATGTACGAGTTGTAGCAATTAACCTACATGCACATTTATAATGCTAGAAAATGGACAGCGTATTACATTCAAAGACTGGATCTGATAGACCCAAATTGCTTAAAACATCAGTTATTGAAGATGTCCCCCTGGGACTTTGAGAAACCATTTAAGAGATGAAAGTACATTTTGAAAAGTTTGACCTTACAGGCAATCATAAAATGAATCAAAACAGTTCTTTCCTCCCCTGAAATGTACAGAACCCATCTGTATCTAATCCAGTAATTATAGACTGAGTTCAATTACCTTTTCAAACTTGGAGCAGACTGGAGACTAGGCAGTGAACAAACATAGGGTTTTGTCTAGACCTCAATTGACCACAGTCTAAAACGTGAATTTATATGTAATTTTATTTTTAGCTTTGTTTGATCGTTTTTAAAGGATTTATTTTGCTACCTGGCTGTTAGATTATGCAAGTTTTTAGTTCTTGACCTAGTAATGTTTACGGCTACATTTTTATCCCAGTGAAGTTAATAAAATGACATCAAGTCCTAAGAGTTTATTGGGTAAAAAATTTTAAAGGTAACAAAGGTGGATTAACCAACTCTTTTGAATCTTTAATATTGCTACAATGAAACTATGAAAGAATCTGAACAAAATTACGTAACTCATTCTCTGTGTTTGTATTTGTATATTTAATGTTCAGATTAAAAAAACCCCAACTTTGTTTTTTGCTGTTTTAGAAAAATGAACCCCAAACCTGCCTGACTGCAGTATCGCCAGTAGTTGACACAGATTAGAAACTATGCTGAAAATAGATTTTTTGAGTATTTTATTAATTTATTTCAGTTAGAACAAACAGACTATCCATTGACCATACAGACAGCGTTAAAGAATACATACACAGCTACCACTGAGTCCACTACCCTACAGCTGAGTGTAGGGTATCCCTTTGACCACCAAGTTGAAGCCCAGGCATCTTTTGATATATCCCACAAGCTAAACAAACCACATAATATACATCTTGCTGAGAAGTATCTTGCACTGCATTCACTGTCTGACATAATAACATTGCCAACATGATGTTCTTATTCCTTATACGATGGTTTATGTGCAACCTTCACTTGAAAAGTGTTTTTTGCAATAAAGATGTGTGTAGTTTGCAGAAACCAACCGCAGCATGCAAGAATTCTGTTGTTACAGTAGTACACTTCCTATCTCTTGGGTAGCAGTGGAGGAACAGTAATTAAGGACAGAAAAAACACTATATTTTTAACTTTTAATTGTGTGGTGTGTTTTTGATGGAATGGCATTTCTTGGCAAGTGAAGGCTATGATAATTGGTGCGTTTTAGTTTAACTTGCTGATTCTTAATAGTAATCAGTATTTTGTAGCAGTTGGTGTAATTAGTTAAGAATGTGGTTCATGATGACTTCCAAGTCAACACATATTTAGCAAATAAGGCATACTGTTCCAATAAGTAGTAAATTTGATGTGACAAGCAGGAATCTTTTGATGTTTAATTGGTGTTTCTTGTAGCGCTTGAAGAAAAACTGATCTTACGAAACGTTGCGTAACTGTAAAGCCAAGAGGCCCAAGAGATTGCATTGATTAGTCTGAATGTATTTTTTCTCTATATTCTGTAAGCATGGGTCAAGTTCTCCAATATTAGTCTTCTGTGTTTTTTTGTTTTTTTTTTTTTTTTTTTTGTAGTGTATAGTAGTTTTCTGGATGGATGACAGTGTTCTGAAAAGGTAATATGGAAATATATCATATATTCATAATTGTAATTTTAAAGCAAAATTTGTAATAGTATATGATGAGGAAATGTGGTAGGTTTTGGTATATAACATCAGTCTGGTTGTTTTTTTTTTTTTTTCCTTTTTTTAAAAGGACTGTCATGCACTCAGAAGTCAGGAAATCCAGTCTTCAGTTTCAGTCCTTCATCAAAATCCTATTTACAAAAGCACTGAGAACTTGTTTCCTCTCTGCTTTGGCTCCTGATGTGGAGTTGAGAAGACCTTTCAGCTGTTGCTAATGGTGAATGTCATAATCTGTTGTACAATCATATTTGTATTAGTAGATTTATCATAGAAGATAGGACTATATTCTGTCTAAAAACACTGAGTGCTTCCAATAAGGCCCCTAGCACTTATTTTTTCTCCTCTTTACCATAATGGCCAGTAGAAAGAAACAATTCACCTGGAAATTCTGGTAAAGTTTATGCTGCCATTCAACATACCACCCGGCTTTGTAATCAAAAGTAAAGATGGTTGATAGAAACTTCTGAATTTTTAATTTATGTAAAAGAATTTTGTTATAGCTTCGCAGGAGAAGGCTGCTACATGCAGGATGCTGAATCTGTTACGTGTGCTCCATTTCATTTTCTAGGGCTTCAGGGTTGCACAGAATTTCAGAAATGAAAGCATTTTAGACCAACAGCTAAAATGAGTGTGTTCTGTGAGTAAACTAAAGCAATGCCTTTGGTCTGTAGGTTACCAGAAATGAGAAGTCTAGATTTTGCATGGTGTTTAGTCTGTTATGGCTAAATTTAATTCTGAGGTGTAGTGGCACTCCTCCTCTCACCTCAAATGCTAAGGCTGCTAACAGTAATCGTTAAGAGTAATGCCTGCTACAATAGACAAAAATGGTTTTAACAGTAAAAATGGAAAAATTACTGTTTCATATCTCCCTCAAGATTTTTCATGACCTGTCAACTCTCTGCTTGTCCCAAGTAAGGGTTGGTTGGTATGGTTCCACCCCTTTGCTCATTAGCAAAAGGATTTTGGTTTGTGACTGTTCCATGAAACTACTAAACTTCAGTTAGGAAGTCGCATTCAACTAACACTGCCTAAAAGGTTTTCTGCCATGTATGTTGCACATGCTTTATATTTCTTATGTAAGAGAAAAACGGTCAGTACTATTATTTTTTTTAAAAACTACTGTGTTTTCAGTTTAATGGAAAGGGAAATTTTAGAAAAGAAAGTATTTGTCCTTTGTGCTTCAGGGGATATTTTTGTGTTAATTTTTCAAACCAGATTAGTTAAATCAGCTCTTACAATTGATAATACGTTCTCTGCCTTGGAGCACATGCTGCGAACCAGGCAGAGGAGAGCACGCATCTTTTAACTGCCTCTGTCCAAGTAAATGTGTTTAATTTTCCTTGTAGGATCACTTTTAAATCTAAAGGCAATATTAAATATATTATAATCCCTGGACTTGACTTTGGTAAAAAATGGTGGTTCTTCAGGAGTCACCCCATTTTCTCCTGTTTCACTAATTTCAAAGGAGTAGCTTGCTTTTGCCTTCATTTGTTACTTCCAACTCTCTTTTTTTTTTTTTTTTTATATTTTTATTTCTGGCTCAGTGCTGTATTTCATCATAGCTCTTTTGAAATCTCTCTCACAATTTTTGTCACTGATTTCTTCTTGTTGGTATTTTCTTCTTCATTTGCATTCCATTTGATTCCTTTGTTAGTGTATTTGTTTCCTCATTTTCTACCAGCACATATTGCAGGATTAATAGTTGCTTGTTTATTTAAATGGTAAGAAGACTTTAACTGCAGGAAGGATAAGTTGGTTGCCCACAGATATCTAGTTAGTTGTTTTACTTTTTCTGCAGCAGAAGGCAGGCTTATTCTTTTTGTTGCTCTCTAATTTGTCATGTAAGACAAAGAAATTAAAAGGAAAAGGGCAATCCATGTGAAACTCTAATCTATATAATTAATTTTTCTTTTGTCTTTTTTTTCTTCTCTTGTCCAGCTGTTGCTTTTTGGACTTTTTCCTTTTCTTGACTCCATTCGTATCATTAATTAGTATTAATAATGGCTACTACTTAAGCAATAAAAAGATACATGCAGTCATTGAAGCTATGCTTTTTTCTAACGTGCAAATTCCTGAAATCAGTTTAAATAAAAGAAAAATAATGTTGAGTTACTTCATAAAAAGTTACAGTTCAGCTAATTTGAAACAGTGCAACTAAATGTAACTAAACAAAGCTATATTAGTAAAACTTTTTATTTAGACAACAGTTTTTATTTTCCTTCTCTGCTTTTCTATCATTAGTCATTTTTGTGTGTCTCTTCCATGCTTATTGATGCTCTAGTCATGTCAGACAGACACTTGAGTTGCTTATTGCAGAAACAGTGTTTGAATCATTATGAAGGGGACTGAAGAACATTCAGGTCAAAAAAGAAAAAAATACCTTCAAACTGGTTTAGATACTGTGTCTTTCAGTATCTGCACTGCTGGTATACAGTTACACAGCTATACAGTACATGCAATAATACGCTTTTTCTTTTGTATAATATTAGAGCTGCAGGCATTTGCATTTGTGTGTTTCTGTGGGGAAAAATTATGATTTTGGGATGCTCTGGTTCTAATGCTGATGTGCTAAGGAGTAAAACATGCTATTAAAAACATGAGGTCACATTAACCCTCTCTTTGCTAGCATATATATAGCATATAGTGTTTTGTTCAGGCTATTTCGAACACTTTCAAGGAGAATATTTTACATCCTAATAGATTTAATTATTGATTTGGGGGGGGGGTTGTTTCTTCCCCCTATTAAGTGGATTTTTATGTTCTAAATAAGGATCCCATTCTTCCAAGTACATGCTAGCTCTTGTGTCTCTAGTATCTGTCTCACATTTGCATTGAAAATATAATTATTGCTTTAGCCAGGATGTATCTTATGTTTTGGTTTTCTTCATTCTCTACCAGACCATCCCCTTCTGCTGCCATTTTTATTCTCTCTTTCATCTTCACTACTTCCCTTCTTTCACTTTTCAGTGTTGCTCTTATTTTTTTACCTCTATGCCGCAGTGACCTTTATGAACTCCTGCTCCATCTACTCATACAGTCGGATATCTGCTTGATATTTACCAAGTAATCTTGACCAGTCTCCTTGTGGTAAATTCTTTTCCTGGTATTAATTTTTCATGTTTTAATTGTGACTCATAGCCTTAAAATCTTCATCTGAAAGTTATAGTGAGATAGCTCCTTAGTGGGGAGGTAAATCATGTTTATCTGTCTCTCTTCCTAAATACATCATGCCAGTGCATGGACAGAGTACTGAAATACTGATGGAATGTATTTCAGTAATGCGGACTCATCTGTAATGCAGAGCAGAACTGTGGAGGTGTGACATCTGTAAATCAGATGTTTGTAACCCAAATAAAACCTGGAAAATGTGATATCACCTCTGTCCTTGACATGAGGGACTGTTCACAGAGTTCATATAAGAGCTGTGAAACATTGGTGTGGCAAATTGCTGTAGCATTTTACTCTAACCTTGAGTGAAAATAGTGTACAAACCAGTATCCATCTTACAATAGATACTCCTCTTTCTGCATATGCACACCTGCTGAAACACAAGCATTTTCTATTCAGTTCTTTTCTTATTTCCCCCCCGCAATGCAGCAGCATTTAGCTACTGCAGCCCAACCTGGGCATTCTAGTTGTCATGGCAAAAGACAGAGAGGTAACATTGATTTCTTCACTGTGTACACGTTGGCGAGACACAATGAAACTGCTCGATGGACACTGAATCTTAACACAGAGCTTCTTAGTGTCTCTTACCGCTTAATCTGTAAAGGCATAGACAAGTTTGTAAGTGTTTACTTGTTGACATGGTGGTGTTTTAGTTACTTGATTGTTCCTTCTTGCCCTACATGCTACAGCGATGCCCATATGTAGATTAGCAGAAAGTTGTGAAAAGTAAGGCCTCTACGGAAACTGTAACATCTTTGAAATGTTCATGGGCCACAAGGTGTTGAAAAACTGCACTATTGCTTATAAAATAGATCTTTAAAAATCGGGGCTAGGGGGAAGCAGTCCCTGTTTTATTCTTTCTAGAAGATTGTTTCAAGTAAAATCAGAACTCAAATTTGTTTTTCAAAGTAGTGTTTTAATAGATTTTTGTCTTCTGAAGCTCTTCTGGTTCATCAGTTTACAGAATAAGCACAATCTCTTTTGTCCCCTGCTAGTTAACATGATCTTATCTCAGTGAACTTCGGTGCTGGATAACTGAAGTGTACTGCAAAGTACTTGTGAACATAAATCTGTCAATAAACGTAAGATGTGTCAGTGTGTGTTTCGCCATCTTGCTTCCTAAGATTGTCTCGCAGCTGGCTGGGTAATCAGTTACATTTATAGTCACATAGTAATTTCAGAATGGAGACAGTGTTGCCTTCCTGAGCACCCATGAAAATAACTGTAGTTTACAGCCCTTTCTTGGAGGCCCTTTGGAGTTGACTACTGGCTGAAACCTAAGACTTGATGATACAGCAGTAGACAGTGGTGGTATGTCTCAGTGCAGATGCTGTTTCCTTTTATTTCAGCCGAGCCTTTTCTTTCCTCTTGTATGTCTCTGCAAAGTTTTTGACTTAGGTTTTTTAGCTTGTTTCTGTGTTCTCTCCCTATTTGCACATTGTGTATTTTCTTTTCTGTGGATGCATACCATCAAAAAGCTACCTACTGTGTTAAGTTGTGGCTTCCTATGAGTTTGAGGCTTTGCAGACATAGACATAATGCTTTCAGACTTGAGTAGTACATTGCAGGAAGAGGTAGCCTATTAGAGTAAACAGGTGAGTTAGCTAGGAGACAGGAATGGACTTTTTTATTATCAGGTGTCTTACATGGCCTTGCAATGTTCACTCCTGTCGTCTTTCCCCTTTGTGTTACAGTCCAAGTGTTTGTATGTCCATGTGAGCCTTGAGTTTGTCCGAGTCTCCTAGATAATTCTCCATTATGGACTGGAGTAAGAGAAGGAGACCAGAAGCTTGTAACTCCCATGTTAGAGAGGTGGTAGATGCCTCATCCCTGGAAACATTCAAGGTCAGGCTGGACGGGGCTCTGAGCAACCTGCTGTAGTTGAAGATGTCCATGCTTCTTGCAGGGGGATAGGACTAGATGGCCTTTAAAGGTCCCTTCCCACCCGAACTATTCTATGATGCATTCTATATTAGCATTGGTTAGGATGATGCATATTCATGTGTGTTATTACACAGTTGCTTAGGTTGCCCCAATCATATCCAAGTTTCTTTTTTGCTGACTAATAATAGTGACGTTGCAAGAGCAAGCATCGATTTGGGCCAGTATGCTTCAGGCCCTAAATGCGTGCGATTTTGACATTTTTGCCATTGCTGCTAAGGAGCATTGCTAGATACAGAGGTTTTTGTAGATCTCTCCTTGAGGTGCTGGTGAGAGGAGCCTATAGTACATTCAGTGTCATTGGGCTTTGGGTGCAGCTGGAAGGAATAGAAATTTTTCCCAGGAGGGTGCATGTGTATTTGGGAGTGGGGGGAAGATAATGGGACCACACGATTTACCTTTTCTGCAAGACAGGAAAAGGTTACTTTGCCGGGAAAAGTCATCTACATTCTGTTTGAGAGAGTTGACTTTGGAGGGAACGCATGTAAAACACTGTCAGTGTGCCATTTCGTTACCTTTGTTTTCTTGATGGTAAAAGTTAAAGCTGTTGTGAGTAACACTTTGGCTTGTGGTTGTGAATGAAGAGCCAGGTTCAGGTTTTGCTCAGATGAGGTTTTACAGAGGAATCTACAGACAAAAGTAGTTGGAGTAAAAAAGTAACATCGCAGATTGTCGTCTGGTTGGATTGATAGGGGCATTCTGGAACTGTTCATACACTGGGGTAGAGAATGTCATTATTTTATTTATTGACAACAAAAAACTATTCTTTGAAATCAGTGCTTTTGTAAGGGTTGCCCTTTCACGTTCGTCTGTTCACTTCGCTCTTTAAAAGATGGTCAAGGAGGTAAGGGCAACGCCATTCTGGAAACTCATCTCTATCACAGGCAGTGAGAAAAAAGTAAAGTTGGAATAATGTTCTAAATTATGGGAAATACTATGTTTTTCAGCTGCAAGTATCATAGCAGCTTGCTGGTTTTCAAATAGCAAAGCTAGACAGTGAGTCACCCCATGTAGACGGGCTTCCTGAGGGCTTCAGAGTTGTTACTTGTGGTTTATGAACAGTTACTGTCGTTCTAGAAACTTCTGGCTCTTAAGCAGCTTAATTTTCTTTCTTTCTCTTCAGTTATATATATCTGTCATTGTATCATAGATAGAATAATTGGGGTTAGAATAATAATAATTTAGAGTATAGAGTTTAGAGGTTAGGTTTGTAGTTGTAAATAAGACTGAATTTTATTATTTTTTTCTGATATGGTCTGATAATTTCCTATGGATATGATTGAGGGAGGCTTTAGAAGAAGGCCTTATATACAGGTAATGTAACAGCTAGAAGTGGCACATAATAGTTTATTATAATACATAATGGCAATTAAATAAATGATCTGTTAGGTTGTATTTCTTTTGATAAAGATTCCTTCTACTGTGTACTTGTATATTTTTCACAACTTCTGTTAGATTTATGTGGCTGTTATGGGTATTCCCACAGGAAACTATTTCAATTTACTGTGATGTGAAAAATTTTTTAGGTTTTGGACGATGATTTCTTGTTTTGATGTTATATTGTGAAGCATATCAGTGTTTCCTCATGTGAACTTCAAGTTCTTTTCCTTGCTTTTTGAAAACACAGCAAATGCTGATGCTCTTTTAGCTCTTACTTAACTGAGCTATAAATATTTAATTATTTTAACCTTGAAGTTCTTTAGGCATTATTATTGCTTTTGAGGGTCTGCTTGCTGGAATGTTTCATGCAACCTCGTAAATACTCTTAATCTATAGGAAACAGGGTTTTTATCTGAACATAATGTCATTTGCTTTTTAAGCTCTGCTGACGTATAAAAATGTTTCCCAGTTTGTACTTTTTTTCTTCTCTACTGTTCCCAAACTTTTTGTATGAAAAACTCATTTAAAAAAATTGTGCTGTCTTCTTGTTGGCCTCACAATGTCATAGCAGTTTCTCATGATTGCTTTTATCATTAAATATAATTACATTTAACTTCAGCTTCTTTAATCTGAAAAGTCTTTAGCTTTTTTCTTACTGATTGATATCTATCTCGAGTAAAATGAAAATACTCAGAAATCTGAATGCTTTGTTCAAATAGGTTAAGTGAGTATGATTAAGTTGTAAGAAGTAGCCCATCAAGTAAAATCTTATGACTGCATACAAAGCTTTCTGTTGAATTAAAAAACTAGAAACCTAACTTTCATTTGTAATAGCAGTGTTCTGATTTTCATTAAATAAATTATGTTTTACTCTACTTTGTTTAAACACAAGATTAATTTCTATGGTTACAGGGGATATAAATCTCTAGATTGCTTTTAAAAGGGATTGTTTATTCAGGACAGGGCTGACAGTCTCTCCTTAAGAGAAGCTATTACTTAATTTTATTTTTCTAAGTTTAAATGCTTAAAAATATTTGTAATGATACCTCAAAGGCATCATAAAAATGTAAAAATAATTATACTCTGAAATTACCAAAATTACAGGAAATGGACATTTAAAAAAATCTTACTGAGATTCATTGCTGAGAAAAAGTGAGAAAGGAAAAGTGCCTTACTTCACAACTTAAATTCTTGTCAGAAGTTTATGCTTTCAGTGATTAAAAAATATACTTTTGAATTGTCAGCATTACTTAGATGTAAAAGAATACCAGCGATTTCCCTTTTATTTACAGCTAAAGCTTACTGCTCACAAATTCTGCAAGCACTTTCTTGGGAGAAATTTCTACGTGACTGTCTACTGGAATTTTTTCAAGTAGAAGTTATTCTCCCCCATGGTTTGAGGGGAGCACTTTTTTCATAGGCCAAACCAGTTGGCAAATACCCTTGGGTAGATCGAAACCAACATAAATAGCATTTTGTGGTGAACAAAGTCCAGAGACACCTTTTCATGCTACATCATATGTTACCTTGGGAAGCTAATGGTCATTTGGCAGTTAACTTAATAGAAATATGACAGAGCGATGTACTCCAAAGGACGGGATTTTTCTCAGGCATTATGGCTGGACTCTGGTCATGTCAGAAGATTCTTGAAGTGTGCACAAAAGTGCCTTCGTTCTCAGTGATACTTTTAGGCCAACTTGTGCTCTGATAAACTTCTAGCCCTTGCTATAGAATTTAGAACCTGTCATGGTTTGCCTTAATTATCATTTTATAAGACACTTCTATTGCTTAGAAAGGGGCAGAGTGGAGGGAATGGGATAATATTAGCAGACTGGATTTCAGACTGACTCTGTTAGTATCCCTGTCTAGTCCAAGATTTATTAAAAGGATTATCTTTTTGTTTTTTCTCCCTACTGTTGTTTTCCTCGCCTTGTTTTAGCCAAAATTTTTACTGTTCTAAGGACTAGTGGAGAAGAGTTATTTTCCCCAGGGATGGAGGAAGGATTTCTCTGGTTCCGCTGCCTAGATGCTATAACAGAAGAACAGTAGCTTGCTCAGAAAGTGCAGCAAAGCAGTCCATTTGAAGTGGAGCGGCACTGAAGAGATCTGTGCCTGATTGAGAAACTTTGTCTAGATTTACCGAAGATGTGAATAGCCTCTCTCAGTGTGCCACTCCGCATCAGCCACATAAGGGCTTACAGTGACCAGGTGGCCCAGTGAGTTCCTAAGATTTAGGGCAGATGATCCAGGTCTTGGGGTTTCCTGTTACATGAGGGGCAGGGGGAAAAGGGCCCTTTGTCTTCATTTTTCTGCCAATACCTTAAAGCACTTGGATGAAAATCTTCATGTGTACAGAATGAGCTTCTTTCCAGCATATTTATTTATTTGCTTTTGTGCCTGATCTATACGTGTTTTTTAGATAAGGAATTGTAAACTTCTCATTTCTGACTTGGCATTTTCTTGGTCCAGCCCGGTGTTTTAGTGGGGGAGAAACTTACTTGGTATAAATGCTAGGGCAACCATTAAAGTTATGTTTCATCTGTGCAACACCACTGAAGGTGTTGGAAGATAATGAAAGGATTTTTGCACTAAGAGCACTATTGTACCGCTGATGAAAATCCAGAAAAATACTTGAACACTGAAACAATGGTGCTTGTCCCCCTGGATTGTATTTGACAAAGTGGTAGGATTTTGAGACAGAGTAAGTGCTGTGTCAGTTCGTGCTGCAGCAGTGTATAGGTGTATTAGTGTAAATACCTCAAAAATGTTGAACTCTGAATGAAAAGGGCCTGGCAGAGGAGCGTGGGACTGTGGCGTGCGCAAGGGAGGCTGCGATCCGGCTGCGGCTTCAGCAGAGAGCACGTCAGCACAGCTGATGCCACAGGCTTAACTGCCCTGGTGCCCCGTGATGGCTTCTGCTGAAGCAGCTTCAGTTTCGTCCCGAAGCGAAGCACACGTAACTCTCTCTGAATTGTGCTACAGAAACTTGGATTCTGAATTTCATAGTGATGGTCAGACAGAGTAACCTTTTATTGCTGTGTATCTGTTAAATGAGACTGGAAATCTCTTTATATCGTAAAACATCTTTGAGTCATGAAAATATAGTACTAAATGAGTTCAGACTGTGAGAAAAAGGGACAAGAAAAATATCTCTTACGGAAAGACCCAAGCAAAGCTGAATGCAGTTACTGAATGGTTGTAAATAGAGCGTTTTGAACAGCAATGGTAAACGCCAATTATTGCAAATATGTGTTTTGACCAGTTTACTTTTATCTCTCAACCAAAACATTCCCCACAATTGTTGTGGGGTTTATATTTTAGTCAGTGAGGTTTTGGATGATTGTGTAAAAGTATAAACGTTAAAGAAAGTTATGATTAGAGTTGGACAATAAACAAGAAAAAGGGAAATAGTAAGTTTTATTAAAATCAGATGTTGCCTTTTTTTATTGAAAGTATTTGTTGCTACAGAATAAATGAAGGCTGGTAACTGAAAACATTTAGCGTGACATTACGTTGTAGAAAGCCTATGGTTAATTTTTTCTGACGGTCACCTCATGTTCCTGTTGACTTTATACAGATCATTTTTGGAATATTTAGGTGTGTATTTAGATTCTGTATGTGCACATACCAAACCAGTGTGTTCCTGCAAGACCTAAGAAAAACAGTGACAATTAACACAAGCCTCTTTATCTAAAATTCTAGATGTATTGCAGTATTCTCGTTCAGAATTGAAATTCAGTGTTTATAAGTAGTTATCCTACAAAATAAGATTTTTTTTTTCTGTATTTATAAATGCCTGAAATACAAAGCATTAAAATGGTTTTAAGGATATACAGTGTACTTCAAAAAAATTCAGTGGCTTCAAAATAACTTTTCTTTACAGTTTGAGTTTGCTGTAGGTACCATACACATTTTTAAAACATGCTGCAACCCACCCCCAAATAACACCCCGGTAAAACCTTCATCCAGTGATAATACTGGGTACTTTCAGTCTTCATTGTGGTCAGTGGGGAACTGGAGCTTTCGAGCTCTTAGTTCTTAATTTTGCTTGACTCTTATTAGAAGAGTCTTGAACCACACAAATGGTTTGCAATTGTGTCACAAAATTCCAAAAATAATTTCTTCATCATGCGCTTGACCGAATCTTATACCAGCTCTGGATTATTTTTAAGGAAAGCATGATAATATGAAATGTGAGGTTTTTAGGCTGATAGTGAGTTATTTACTACCAAATTTTCCACAAACAAACAGTGAATAAAAAATAAAAATAACCAAGTGTAGATCTAGAGAGCACTTTAGAGGCTGAGTGGTTCAAATGTGAACTGCCAGCAGCAAAAATCAATAAGAGACTATTTTTTAAATATAGGCAATATTTATAAATATATGCCAAGTAAAGTGGAAATTAAAAACCAAAATATGTCCTTTAAAAGCAAACTGTTTTTTTCCTCACTGTGCAAGACAGTGCTTTTTTACTTTCTTCTTTTTGCCAGTTTGATATTAAGCGAAAGGAAGCATTTTCCACTCCAGACCAGGTGTTAGGAAATTGGCTTTGCTTCTTACTGCAGTTTAGAGGTTTCTTAATCAGTTCGCTGATGACCACTGAATACTACCTGTGGTATTCTGCAAACGGGTTTTATCCTCCAGTATCCCACAATGGCTAATACAAATTTTTGCAGCGACTCCTTAAAATTTTACTTTGGTTTTTCAAAAAAATACTGTCTTCTTGTAAATAATTGATAATATTAAGAATTTTATTTTTTAAATCTTTTTAAAGTTTTGGGCCATCTTTACCTTGGTGAGTCAAAATGCCTCAGTTTCCATTTTCATAGCTTTTAAATTCAATTTTGAATGCTCTTATCCCATGTACCACACATCTATTAATACAACACCCTCATTCTTGGTTAGGTTAATTCCTTTGCTCTGAATGCCAGATTACTAATAATATGCCCTTAAAATGTTTCCCTGCCCGTTGCTGCTGCTGTAACATATATGCTGATGTAAAGCAGAAACTGAACAAAGTCACAGTTTTCCTGAGATTAGAAGTAGCCAGGCTGGCTGTCTCCTTGCCTGCTGCTACCCGCTTCCAGCATTGGGCCACCCCCATGCCACAGTTTAGATATTATTTGCTTTTTTGGGTTTCAGATTACGAGAGCAATTGATCTGCGTGACCTATTTTAGAAACTTTCACATTTGCTGGGGAAACTTAAACCAAATGTATCCCCTCAAGAGACAAATCAGCTGAAGACTGGCCAGTTGACGTTTGGAGGCAGCCAGTGCTCCTCTGCAATGAATTCTGGTAGGACAGCACCACCTCATGGCCTCCTACTAAGTCACCATCCAAACCCCTTTATATAGCAGGTTTCACACTATTACATTCAGAGCCGAAGCTCTTTCATGAGCTGTATTTTTAAAAAGTTCGTAACCCTATCTACTCAAAGGTAGTTTGTAGTGGGAAACTTCTCCATAGGAGTCATTTCTGCATCAAAATTTTTTTAACTAGTCTTTCCCAACTGTAATAGTTTAGGTAAGAGCCCAAGCTCTTAATTTTACTATAAGCAGAAACCAAATTCATATTAAATAAATTGTATCTATTCAGTTTGGGTTTTATTACAGATTTTTGAAAACGCTTGCCTTCATTACATGTACTAACCATGGAGAATGTCCTTTTTTTTTTTTATGGTTGCTATGATTTAGACATTGGAAACAGTTTTTTCTGTACTAAAAACAAGTTTATGTTCTTACGCCAATTACTGTATCTCCTCCTAGTACTGAGACTGTACTGTTTTTGGACAGAAACATGCAGTCCCTGTACATGACGTAATGTCTTACTGAAATTCTTCATTTCTTCTGAAATGGGCAGTGGATATGTTTGGGTTGACTGTATGTTTGGAATCGAAAACATGATAGGTGTCTAGATATTAGTATTGTAACGATCTTAAATTTTCTGCTATTTGCAGAGGAGATTGTAGAATGTAGTCACCTTTTCATGTATCTGTAGATGGAATCTATTTGGGTAAGACATTTGAAGATCAGGTGCTTTTGGACATACTGAGAAATCAAATGTAAAACTTTTTTTTTTTTATGGTTAATAAGACACTTCCATCAGCAGTGCTTGTAAATGCTGCTGGATCGACAGTAAATGCTGTGTCTCTTACGACTTTTGCAAGAGCCTTTCTATTATGTTTTGGTTTTAAGTATTTTTAAAGCTTCCTTTAACAAAGTACGTCTTTTAAAAATTCAGAGCAGCAATATAGTGCCAAGTGTAACAGTCAATTTTATATGGTAGTAAATAGTTACTTATTGTTCTGGTGGAAGAGTAAACGATAAAACGCTATGTTCAATTAAAATGACTATTCAGCGCTGTCGAATTCTCTCTACAATATGTCACGGGAACCTACTCCAATCATTTTAATCGTAAACAATGCTGCTGCTTCTTGCAGTGGGTTAAACGTATGCAAATTGGAACCTACTGTTTCATGAGTGATCAATTCTTTGTTGGGAGTGGAAAGAAATGTTGTATGTATTGCTAAGATACTGAAGGAAGCATAGTCAGCGTCTTCATTCTAAAGCACATGCATCTTTTGAAGATGCTGCTTTGGAGGGAATGCTTTCCTGTTTCTCTTCTTATTTAAAAATAAAGCCTGCTCTAAAATCATAAGAAAAATCTCTAAATAGAGGACTACCATTTCTAGTGAAGGCCCCAAGTGTAAATAGAGCTGTGCATGCCACCTGTGGTAGCAGATGGCAGCCATTCACAGCTTCCTTTTGTGTTGGACCTGCATTATATGCAATATTTGCTTTTATGTTTTAATAAGAGTTGTTTAAAAAATCTGCAGTGGAATGAGACGGATATATGCATCAAAAAGGTACCTTACAATGACGATAAACTTTTTGAAGTGCAAACTGGAACCTAAAGTAACTTTAAAAAAGTTCCATTACAGGCTTTAATGTGAACTTAGTGTTTCTTACTTGCGTGATGCTGACGCTTTTGTTGCCACCCAGTGGAAAACTGCTGCTGCTTCACTGTAGAGAATCAATTGGTTTTTCATGATCAGAGCTACAGTTGGGAGTTTTTAAATAACACCTGGAGCCTCCAGCTCCAGTACCTCAGCTTAGGAGGTTATAAGTTTCTTAAGTTGTTTCTAAATATACATCCTTTCATGGCAGATGCATCTTTTAGGAAGTTCCCTGCTGGTGCTGTCCAGCTTCTGTTCTCCCTTGTGCTGACACAGGTATTTGTAGAGCTGAAATGAAAAAACTGATTCTTTATATTTGGTCTTAAGTGTTATTAACTCACATTTCCAGGGGAGTAATTTAAAAAGCAGTTTGTTTCAGTGTTTTGGTGTGTGGTATTGACCCTCAAGGGAGTGCCAGTGGGAATGGGAGGAGGCAGAGCCTGGAGTCTCGTAAGTGGTTGTTGTTGTCATCAGAAAGAACATAACGCTCCGTATTCTGGTAGTGAACAGAAGCTCGAGAACATGCTGTTAGTATAACGATATAACTGATGTTGGCAATATTGTGAGGAAAGGTATTTTTTTCCCACGATTCTCATAAAAATGTCAATTATATCTGGAAATTCAGTAGTGTTCTTCCCCATAAGATAAGTTTAGTTTTAGTATAGTGCAAGAATGCTGCAACTATGAAGGGCATTCCTCTAAGCTCTTCTATCCCTTCAGGGAAAAAAGGAAATAATTTCATTATTTCAAGGTTGAAGGAGAGGCTTATTTCTCTGCTCCAGACTTTCGGAGAAGAAAAAAGCTAATTTCCAGGGGCAGAGAATGGGAACACTGACAAGGGGCCAGTATTCAGATGTGTTTGTGCTTCGTCTTCAACTTACTTTCACGTATCCCTTTGATGACTGTGTCAACTGGTGGTATAATTGTTTTGAAAACAGGCATATACAGCAAATAGGAAGTTGCAATTATGACGAATGGGTAAATGGAGTGGAAAAAATGGATATGCTGAAATGCAAGGGGGATTTAAAATTCTTCTAGGTCTACTTGAAAAATTAATTATGGAAGATACAAAAAAATTAGCCCAGAGGCAGTAAAAAGCAGGGGAGGAGAGAGAGACTGGCTGGCCAAGAAAACTGTTGCAGAAGGGAAGACTTTGTAGAGATAAAGTCAGGTTTGGCAAAATTCACAATGGGTTAACTAATGGTATTAAGCCCCCCCCTTAAAAATTGTTTAGCTATGTAAATAAAAAGACAGTTAGCAAAAAAGTGGGTGTGTCATGCAGCTGGAGTACAGACTAAGAATAATTTAGACATGGTCTCCAGACCAAATTAATAAGGAAAAAGCCATGGACTAGCAGGGTAAAAGCTAGATATTTACTGGGAACCAGAGCATGGAATTGGAAATAGAAAATTTCAGAACTTTAATGCAGTCAAATTGTGGTTATCAGATAATGTCTGTGTTGAGTTCAGACATAGTGGATTTGAGAAATCCCAAATTATGATGGCAGCTATTTTTAATGAAAATACATTGAATTGAAGATGGTAGGATCTGGGGCAAATTTTATGCCTATAACTAAGTCAGCAGAGGGAAACTGATAATGGCATCAGCAGGGCCTGACCCAGAAGTGGTCAAGGATTCAGAAAAGATTTTAAGGGAAAAAGATAAATAGAAAACAAGATGCAATGCAGTGTAATTTGCTATCTTACTAAAAATAGGATGTGCCCAACCAATTTGATGCTTTAAGAAAATCTGCTTTTCCCTTGTTAAGATGACCTGGTATCTGATGGTAAAGTGACGAAGTGCTAATAGGAAGTCTAGAGGAGATTAGCAGAGAAAATATTAACAGAATAAGATGAATAAGCAGAAGCAATGCTTCTGTGTTGAAAGAAGTGTTGGGCTGAAGAGAGGTTAATAGTGGAATTACTTTTTGCGTTCCCCAAACTTAAGAGCAGTACTAAACAAGATGAGTTTTAAAATCAATCCCAGATTAAGATGGATCGGTTAAATTCACTGATGAGGGAATCCTGAGGAAGGAGAGGGAGGAGCACGATAGGTTACAGCAAGTGCTGCGTGACTCTGGGGCCTGGAGTTGTGGGGAGAAGAAATTCAGCAGTAGAATATGTACTTAGAGACCAAAACAAAGAATAAGCTCAAAACTAATCAATGAAAATTATATTTCCAGCTGAGTTACAAAGTAACTAACACCAGTGAATGCCCTTCTAGCCACCTGCATTGGAAAAGGATGAATACAAACTGGGGCATATGCAAAGGAAAGTTACAGGTTCGGCAACTTCTGAACTGTCTCGTGAGAAGAAACGAAAAGCTTGGGTTGTTTGTCTGGGGCTACAGAAGTTAGAGGGAGATAGGATTATTGATGGTAAACTTAAACACATGCAGGGAAACAGAGCTTTTAAGGTAAAGGGCTGTTTTGAAGCAAGAACAGATGGATAGAAGTTCGAAATCTGTAAGCCTGGAAATTTGATGGTTCTTATTCATAATAAGAGCAGTAGGATTCTAATAAAGCCATTCTGTTGCAATAGGGATATCCTTCATTACCTTTAGGCTGGAGCTTGATACCTTTGTAAAGAGTGTATGGTCTGCCTCTGATAACTCTAGAATAATGGCAGGTTGAAGACCTGAAGATATCTTGAAGATATATATTTGTATCATCAGGAGTATTTTGTGTCTGTAGAACATGAAGCATTGTACCAAAATTAAAAATAAAATAAAATTTATATTCCCTGTTATGCTAGTGAGACCTTCTTTTTCTAAAAATTGTTTAATTTTGTTGATATGGTAATGACAAATTGAATTCCAAACTGTGCCCCTAGTACATGGTAAGAAAAGGCAAAAGAGAAACAGCAGCAGTGCAGGATTGCAGAAGATGCTGTTAGAATTTGAGGGAAAGTAGAACAAGAAGTCTCACTTCTGATGCAAATCTTGGGAACTAAGAGCTTGATGTGAGCGTGGGCATAATGGTGTCATTCTAAATTCATGAAAATAGCTTTACAAATGAAGGAGAGGCAAAGTGGGGTCAGTGCAATTCAAACACACGATGACAATTTTAGCCTAAATAGAATGCTCTTTGTGGCTAGATGAATTAATTACTGTAAGACAGTGTTCTTGCTTGTCATTCTGATTCTTTCTGCTTGTTAATCACTCCTAAATTGTAGCTATTGCAGTAATATTAAGATTTATTACTTATGAAGTTTTGCTAATCTCTTTTCTAGTTTAGTGTTTGTTCACTAAATGTTATTTAATGTAAATGTTTTGAAATGTTTCTTATTTTACATTTCTACTCTTTGTTGTCTGTAGTACTTTCTGCCTATTAAGTATTATTGTTCTACTGAAACACTATAACTGTTTTAAATGTTTTGCTTTCATAAGTCAAGCTTAATTTACCTATTCAGCAAATTTCATGACATGCCAAGTCTGAACTGAGAAGGAGATTACTATACAAAAAATAAGTTCCAGTGACGATGAGAAGGAACATCTGTAGAATGGCTTAGCTTATTCTTTGTGCCTCGTTGATCTTGTAGTGTTTTCAGTTTTTCTCTTCTTACTGCTTATGACAGTGCTAACACTTAAGGCAACTTTGGATCTACTGGAGGTACTAATAGAACTCGCTTTGCTACGGATGGGATGAAATTTCCTGTCCTGTTAATCACATAGAAAACTTTAAATGTGAAAACTGGGAAAATTCTTATCTAATACAATGAGTTGTAGTAAAAATGAAAAAGAGCAAATAATAATAGGGAAATGTATGCGTATTTATTTCCACAAGGAAACATTTTTAGTTGTACAAATCGCTGTGGTCTTACTAAGTACATTTTTTTTCTCTTACTTTTTTCAAAGAGCTGCTGATCTTTTGAAGAAAATAATTGGGGGAATTAATCTTCTATTTATCCAAACTATTCTGTGTTCTTTGTGGGTTTTTTGTTTGTTTAATTACAAGGAATTTGCATGAAAATAGGATTTTAAGACTTGAACAGCTTCTGATGCGTTTTCCCAGATACATGGAGTCAACTGTATTTATTGTATTTGTAAACTAAAACAACTATTGTTTTGTAAAATTCCTTGCATGCTTTTTTACACTGAATTATTAATGAATATTTCACAGTTAAAACGCTATTTGATAGATTAAAAACGTTCCCCCTGCCTCACCCTCAAAAATATATACCACTAATGTATATAATTCTTCCCTCTCCTCCTCTCCCCCATCATGTCTCCTTCAAGACCTGCAAAGGAAGTCATATTGGTAGTCATCTCATTTCTGTGGCTAATTAGGTTTCTGTAGTTCTTCCATTCTCTAGGATAAGAAGCATCTTATGCTACAGCAAATCTTTTAAATCAGACTAAAGTTTGCAAAAGTTCTTTTAGATTTTTAGGAGTTTTTTCATCTTTTCGAAGGATCTTTCTAAAGACTTTTATTAAATAACATCAAGAGGATTTATAGAAAAATTCACAGTGAAGTAGAAATCCAGAAGTAGAAATTTGATAAGGATGTATACTCTGGCAAAACTTACTAATGATTATCAGATGATAGAGAAACTGCTTTAGTTTAGGCACAAACTGGTCGCTCTATTATGGCAAAAACAGAAAGGAGAGGGATAGCACCTTGCTCTACAAGTTCTAATGACTGGACTTGAATATTTATATCATGTCTCATCAGTAAAATGTTTAAAACTTTCTTATGTGCTCTTCTAAAATGAATTTATTTTCGCAAATATAAATTAGGTTCTGGATTGCCAGTTTAGATAATGTTTTGTGCTGTTATTATCATGTTTAATATTTTAAATGTTTAATATTATTCTTGTACTTAGTGTTTAGTTTATGCTTTTTGGATAGAAGACATGTATTTTTGCTACTTTTCTCTGAGATGTCCTTGCATACAACAGATCTTTTTTAGGTTGTTTTGATATATTAACTGTTTGCAAAATGTAAAAATTCTGTTATAAAAGAGTACATTTTGTGATTCTGTTTAATTACAGAATAAGTAATTTTACAAATTCATGTTGGAAGTGTGAAATACTGACCTTTAAACATAAAAGTAATCAGTTATCTGACTGAAGTTTTAATTATTATTTTCTATTTAGATTTCTCATATTGGAAAGCTGAAAGATTTTCTTCTGCAACACAGAAAGGATTACATTAATGCTTACAGGTAAGTGTGCATTGTGTTTAAATAGAATTATTTATTTTCAGATTTATAAAGTGAACAGCTTAAAAATCTTTAGGCTTAATAACTAAAAACAAAGTGTAGATTGCTTATTAATTGGCTTACTGCAGGCTACTTAAGATGAAGAATAGTGCTGTCACAGGAAGAAGGTGGTCCTAAATAAAATGAGACTCAGGATTTGAAGAAGATTTCTGGCTCTTAGGAGTGAGTTCTGAAACAAAACAACCTGGCAGTCCAAGTCCGACACCTTTAAAGGACCTGTAGAGTAGGTTTCTGAAGTGATTCCCGAGACAGCAGAATACTGGGTTCAATGATCCAGGTTTTCCCTTTCGCGCTGTGACACTAACCCGACCTGTTATCAGTAAGTATACAGTCAGTAGCATCAGCAGGTCCTGGAGGAGAATGATGCAGACTCTTCAGGCTTCAGACTCTCGAACGTGAATTCCAGATGAGGGACACCATTGAGAACACAGTGTCAGAGGCAGCACAGGATTTGCTTTTCTGTGACAAAAAACTGTAGGCTTCAGTTCTGGTAGTTATCACTTAAGACAACTAAATGTCTGTCCTCCCCGCCCCATCATCCCACACAGCACAAAATCCATTTGGTTGGGGTTTTGCGGGGAGGGGGAGGTGGGGATGGGGGGTGGGACATATATCCAAATGAAACACTGTAGATAAGCTTTCCCTTTTAAAGGATCTTCTGAAATTTCACAGTTTCCTGGGTTGTATTTCTCCAGTCCCTCAACATAAGTGCAGTGTTGCATGGGGTGAGTCAGCCCTGTCTGCATTCTGATTCTGCCGCAACCCTGACTAAAACTAAGTTCTTGCTGCAACCAAGGTAGAAAAAATGCAGTCTAAAGTCATCTTGGGTTGAAGACACTGAGTCCCAAGTCAATTTAATGCCTTTCTCCAAAAGGCTTCACAGGTACCAAATAGGAGCATTATCCAGCCATCCATCCCCCAGGACAAGACAATAGAACAGATGAGCTGTCTGCTATTCCTTAGGCTTGGTGCATACTGGAGGAACAGTCTTTCTGAGAAACAACTTCTAGGCCTGAAAAGCTCTGTCACAGCAATAGCAATACTATACAATGGTGTGTATATATATCTCATATATATCTATAGTGGTATCAAAATGTGTCCCTAAGTAAGTTGCCAGAAGATTTCTGGCACCTTTTTTTTTTTGTTTCCTGGAGATTTTAAAAGCAGTAATTTTTTGTTTCAAAAATGAAGCAAAGCAAAAAAAAAAATTATTTTGGCATGTTTTATAAGTGTAAGGCCAAGACCTATTTGTAATCAGTGCCGGCAAAAATGAAGCTCAGGGGTGTGGGTGTCAAGTCTGATGCGCAAGGTGTAGCAGGAACTGCCTTCCCAAGCAGGAAGGAGGAGTAGCATACAGCTACATGTTATGACTCCCTCTCTGCTGTTCAATTCCTGTTTGAATAGGTCATGAACAACACTAGGTGGAGCTACCAATTTAATACTGAAATAACTATTTTTACTGTGTGAAAACTTCATGTGAATGCATAAGGTGAGAGACTGCAAATAATTGCAGTAAGAGCAAACAGTCAGTAGTGGTTAAATTTTTGGGTACTATTTGTGTTTTATTAACAGTAGTGTGCCTAAAATTGAAGTCATAAGCTATTTTGGTATCCTAAAAGTTTTTTATTGTTCTTCTTGTAAACTCCTTTAGTGATTTTTCACCCCCCACATACCTCAGGTATTAACTAAGGAGAGGAAGAAAGAAGTGTCATTTCCTCCAAATCTCACCTGTAATTGCAGTTGATCCTGTCCTTAATGGTCAAACTTAAAATAGATACTACTGTCAACTTCTGTACTATATTGCTTATGGTGTTCTACTCTGTGGGATGCAAAGAAGATGGATCATAACATCCATGCTGATAGTCTCGCAGTTTTAGCAAATGCCTCACTCATTCTAGACGTCAGTTTTAATAACTTTTCAGTACTTAAGCTATGGGGAAAAAGTTTCAAAAAATTTAATACTGTGCTGGAATTTATGTAGGAAGTTTTAATTTTGTTAATTAAATTTGACTACTCTGTATTTTGTCAATCCTGCTATTTGTTTTTCAACTTGTAGCATGGTGTGTTGGTGAAATTCCGCTTTTGAGTTACCAGGTTGAATTATTGTGTGCCTTGTAAAACTTCTTCATAATGTATTACATTGAGGTCCTTGATTGCTTCTTTGACCTTGCTTTTGCGGACTATAAATTCTTTATTAATAGAGTTTTTATTTTTGGTATACATCAAATATCTTCCTGTAGAGGGGATGTCTTTAATTCATTTTTAGAGGAAGATCTTTAGCAATGTGAAAGACAACTGGAAGAAGGGTTAATTGAATCTAAGGCCCTGACCCATTTTATCAAACTTTAAATATTTAACTGAAATACCTGAATTGAGTCCAAAAAGCTCAAGAATTAGTAATTGCTTATTCACCTTCCTTCTTGATTTGACCGTTAGCTATAAAATATGTGAATGGCAAAACACATGAAACTAGTGATGCAGTAATCTAAGCTTACTGACTAACAAGCCATTGCACCTTTATCGTCCCCTGCTTATCAGGATTCATTTGCTTTCTCTTAGACCTTGGTTTTTGTCTTTCTGTCATAAGGAACTTTTTTGTTTTTTCTTCTTACCTTTTTTATCCTGTCTACTGTGATTCCTCTCCTCTGGATAGAACTTCTGAGAGCTTTGGCTGTACCAGAGATGTGGCATCATCTTCCATGACAGCATGAGTTACGATGAAAAGAAACTTCAAAGTGGCCTGTTAGAAAACTCTCACTTACAGAAGGGCACATATAGAAGCTCCTGCTTCAAACTTCTCTCCAAATGTGTGGTTATTTCTTGTCATTTGGCTTAAAAATTGGGAGTTGTATTTATCCTAAAATCTGTGGCAGTAATAGTGACTTTCATTTTAAGGAAAAATAATTAATGAAAACACTGAGTAGCAAAGACTATGAGTGATTCATGTTGTTATTGGTTACACCTATTAAGGGAAGGACCAATAACTATATGTACCATTGCTTTTATATAACATTACAGCCTTGTCTTAAAGAAAAAGAACTTAAATAATTTTAATTATTTTCTTGCTGGCTTCATTACATATTTCAAACCTAATGAAGCTGGTTGGGTATCATACTCACTATCAGTGAACACAGTCAGTGGCAGGGTGTTTTATAAGAAATACGTAGCTAAATCATGGGACGTTGCATCATTGCTGTTCCTGCTAATAATAGCTGTTTCTGAGCTGTCACTTGTGATGTTGTTAACTGCAGTCTCACTCCAAGAATCTTTGGAAAGAAGTGAAACTCAACAATCAAGAAATGCTTTAGGACATCTCAGAGTATTTGAAAATTAATTAGTTTCTATTGGAAAATGCTCTGACAATACTTAAAACCAGCAATGGTAAACAGTATTTGGCTGTTTGTTCATATCTGGATTATGGTTTATCTCAAGGACTTCTTCACCAGCTTTTTGAAATAGGCTTATTAAGCTTCAGAGTGGTGTTTAGAAAGCACATATGGGGTATAGTCCTTGAGGAAATGTGTAAGAAAAATAACCAAGGACTTTTCCTTTAAACAGAACTGATTAACTTTTTTTTTTAAGTTTATTTGATAATCACAAAAGTAATTTTCAATTGATGAGTAAATATGGTAAACACCAGACATTAATATATTAAAAAATTATCCCTGCTAAATTGTGATCTTTAAGGACTTTCCCAGCAATGTTGCATTTTGATAATGATTTGCTAATATGTATCGTTAGTTGAGTTAGCGATGAATAGTACCTTAAAAAAAAAAAGGTCCCTTCCTGACTCTGTGAAGTCTGAATATCAGCTTTTCTCCTAAGTGATATGCTGATGAGACTTTATTGACTGTAGTGGAATAATTTCTCATTTATGCTACTATAATAGAAAAATGAATAGTACATTTCCTTTTTTAATTTCTGTAGAGAATTAGCTGTAAGGGTAGGTGGCTATTTATTTGTCTCCCTTTGGTCATAAACTGTTTCCAGCAGAACAAGTCAATCATCCTTCCTGGAAAGGAGAAGGAAGGGACTCTTGGTTCCTGAAGATGTTAACAAGATGTGGGTGCTTTTTTAAATTTGTGTTTGTTAAGCAAACTGTGTTCATTCCTTTCAGATGAGGATTGTTACTTACTGTCCTGCTTTAGACCCAGCCGGCAACTAAGCCCCACGCAGCTGCTCGCTCACTCCCCCACGGTGGGACAGGGGAGCGAATAGGAAGAGTAAAAGTGAGGAGATTCATGGGTTGAGATAAAGACAGTTTAATAGGTAAAGCAAAAGCCGTACACACAAGCAAAGCAAAACAAAGAATTCATTCCCCACTCCCCATGGGCAGGCGGGTGTACAGCCATCTCCAGGGAAGCAGGGCTGCATCATGTGTAATGGTCTCTTGGGAAGACAGACACCATCACTCCGAACGTCCCTCCACCCCTTCCTTCTTCTTCGTCCCAGCTTTATATACTGAGCATGACGTCGTATGGCATGGAATATCTCCTTGGCCAACCTGGGTCAGCTGTCCTGGCTGCGTCCCCTCCCAGCTCCCTGTGCACCCTCAGCCTTCTTGTTAGCAGGCCGGCATGAGAAGCTGCCCTGTCCTTAACTCCTTAGCAACAACTGAAAATGTCAGCACGTTATCAACATTTCCCATCCCAAATCCAAAACACAGCCTCACACTAGCTTCTGTGAAGAAAATTAACTCTATCCTGGCTGAAACCAGGACACTTACCTTCCCATTTTTAGTGTGTGACTGCTGTACATTCTTTATATTCTTCCTCTTAGTCCATTTGCTGTAATTCATTCCTACATTGCTTTCTACACTGTGCTGTGTGAGACCCTATCTTCAGTCTTCGGTAAGTTGTCTAATGTTTCATCTGTGAACAGATTACACCTTTGCTTTTTGTCATTGGCTACTTCCTGGTTTTGACCATTGAACCACCAAGACAGTTTGCACGTTTAGGTTAAAAATAGTTTTGAGGAACTAGCGATAGTGCTCTAACACTTGGAAATTTGAATTGGCCCTCTTGGGGTTCCTCCACAGCCTCCAGTTTCTCTGAAGGATCTTTCAAGATTTGGACAGTTTAAAGATGAGTAGTTATTCCTACTGTTTTAATCAGACATTGGAATGGAATTCAGAGAATTCTAAATTTTGACCACAGAACACCTCATACTTAAAAGGAAAGTTTTTGAGAGAAGAGCTTTCTATCTGTGATTACTAGACATCTACTTTATTGTCTTTTGCAACTATGGAGATACTTATGTAGTTCATTAGTGTAGCGTAGATTGGTTCTGAGTAGAAATTATGCTTTTTCCACGAGAAAGACTGGATGAGTGGCTTCTGATGTGTCTTCATTACATGCTTCTGTGGTCCTTCTGTACAGTTAAATGAACATTTTATGTGTTGTTTATTGCAAATAATATACTTTGAAAAAATTCTTAAATTATCTTTCTTTCTTAAAAAATAATGTTGGTGCCCAGTAAATATGCCTCTTGCCCTAGCATTTATCTACCTAGTAAAGCTGGGGCGGGGCGAGGGGGAAAGCAGCAGTAAATCAGTTATGTTTGCCACTTAATAGAAAATCGTTGAATGCTTACCTTATGTTTTGTGGAGTGTGTTCTCTTGCCTTAACCAATAAAAGAAAAGTAACCATTAAAGGACTCTGAAAATAGTGTCTTACTGGCTCCTGTACAATGCCAGAGTGCTTTCTTGTCTTGACTTAATTGCATTTTTGCAAGAAGCGAGGCTTTGTTTGTTATACTAAGATAGTAAAACATGTAGATGATCTGTAAGGACTTTCTTCATGGAGGAATATATAGTATTTTCCTGTTCTCCAGGGAATTATTTTCAAATTATTTATCTTCTTTTTTGATTTTACTAAGTTCATATATCACATTTTAGAAATAGTAATTCTTTGTAGCAGCATTCTGGAATTTCTCAGCAATATTTTACAAAACTGAAAATACTAATTCAGGTATGCCTGTACTGCCTGTTCTAGTAGTTGAAGCTTCCCCACAGACTTAAAGAGAGAGCGAGCTCCTTTAAATATGTTATATATTTATGTATATATTTGTAAGGCAATAACTGCAGGTGGTAAATTGGGCATATGTCTGCTAAAACAGTACATATCAGTATTTTGTAACTGCTTTATTTCAGCTTATTGCTTCCCTTAAGTTTTTCTGCTTGATTTGGTATCTTTATTGAATCAGTAAGCAGAAAATATTTTATGCACCAGCAGAAAGAGTTACTAATTCCAAACGCTGGTGTAATGCTTCCATCAGCTCTGGTTCCTCATGCTTTGCCAGCAAAATAGGAGCATAGAAATGATAGGCTGAAAGGAGCATGGCTGACACATTCAAAAAGAGGATTCTACCACTGTGTTTTGCTTGCTTTTAAATGTTTCCTTCAGTGGAGATTCCATATCCTCCCTCTGCTTTTCCTGTTTCCTTATCCATGCTACTAGATTTTTTTTTTTTTACACTAACTTACTTTGGTTTCTCCTTAGTCTCTTCTAGAAACAACAATTACAGTATATTTGGATTTCTCGTAAGTGTTCTCTTTGACCTTTGATCATACTTTTTCCTCTCCTTTGGACGCTGTCCCAGTTGGTGTTGCAGTGAAGTGCTGAAATGAAACAGAACTCCAGCTGAGGCCTTGCCCAAAGCTAAGGATAGCACAAAGATTACCTTTCATTTGTAATGGATTATACTGCATTTATGCATCCCATTGTAATGATGACTTTTTATGCAACAGCATGTTGTTATGTTCGGTTTATGATATGATATGATCCAATCCCAGATGAATCTCTGAGGAACTGTTCCCTTATCAGTTGTTCCCCATTCTCTGTGGGTTCAGATAATTGTTCCTGCAGCAACAAAGAGTGTCTGACCATCCCTTATTCAAATTCTTCATGTCATTTCTCCAACTTGGCAGTATTGTTTTGAACTGAAGTCTTGTTCTCTTGATACAGTTTTAATTCACTTAGCTGTATGCCTCTGCAAATTTAATAAACGTATACCCCATTCTACTGCCTGAGTTGTTAATGAAAGTATTAAACAGCATCAGATTCAGGACAAACCCTTGTGGAACATAACTCAGTGTGTCCTTCTGTTTTGGTATGTAACTACTCCAAGTTCAGCTTTTCAAACAGTTTCAAATCCCTATGGTGCTTGTTTCTTCTAACTCATTTATTTGCTGGTAGGTTATGAGAATGTCATGTAAGACGGTAACAAAAGCCACACTAAAGAGAAGATATATAGCAATGCTTGCTTTTCATCCATCCGTAAGACCTCTTACTGCACCCCAGAAGTAAATTGCGTATTACTGTAAATACGCAGTAAAACTGCGTATTACATATTCTTGTTACATCTTGGGCACTGGTTATCTTTTTTGTTCTTTTCTTAAGCACTTAAAAATTGATTATTTGTTCCTATATTTTCCTAGGCTGAGTGGTAAGTCTTCTGCTTTTGGGTTTTTTCCTTAACCCTTTTTTCCTTAACCCTATTTTTTAAAGGTAGTTGCTACACTTCCATCTTTTTATCAACCTAGCACTTAATTATTCTCCCCTAGTTCTTGACAATGAGGATGCATCCTTTCATTTGATGCATTTCCCATTTTAGGTGTTTCTTGTAGTAATATTTGAAGAGTAATCTCTTGTTATCAGTGGCATCCCTTGCCAGTTGTGTCTCATCCTGCACTTGACCCTTTTCTGATTGTGTCCCTACATGCTGTGTTCCTTTAGGCTTGCCAGTAGTAATCAGACCTAATTTGTACTTTCTGTATTCTGCATTTTGTGTTTGAGCTCAATGAAGAGCTCATGAAGTAGCTAAGGTGATCTCTTTACTGCATTGCCTAGTCTTCCCTTTCATCAAGGGCAGAACTGCAAATTATCATAATGTAATTTCTGTATGAAAACTACTAGTTCACCTGAATTATTTTTGTTCATTTTCAGGTTTCCCGTTTCTATGCAATTTAACCTACTAATTTTTCCAGACTATTGAAGTCTGCCTACTTGATGGTCACTGTCCTTATCTTACTCTTTGCCCCTCTTCTTAAAAACCACGAATAACCCCAGTTGCCTTCCAGCCCAAGTTTCTCATGAATCTTTCTCCTATTGATTAGGATAAAAATCTAGAAGAATTTATTTGCCTTCTTTCTGCCTTCTTTATCTGCATGCATTAGCCAATGTGTGTCTCGGCTAATTCTTCTGATTGCTTCTGAAAAACCTGGTTCATTTGACCTTTCTTGATTTAGTGATATATGATATCAGCCTATTGCTGTGATACTGCCACTGCACTTTTGAGTAAATATTTGTCTCTGACGTACAGGAGAGCTGGAAATTTTTTTTGTTGTTGTTCAATTGGGGTTTTTTGTGTGTGGTTTTTTTTTTGCTTTTCCTTGGCCTGTTCTTTTTAAGTGAATGGTTCTTTTCACAGTGAGGATAATGGTGATTAGATGGATTTTCAGTATATTCTTAATGTGCAGATTTACTGGGGAGTGCAGTGGGGACTTTGCTACCCTGTTAGTGTACTAGTGGATGCCATATGTGTTTTGACATAATGGGATGTGATTGTATGACTCCATTCTTGCCTTCCCAAGGAGGTTGGGTTTCAGGTATCCTTATCTCTTGTTCAAAAGTGCTGGTACCAGACACTGTAAACTGTAAGTAGTTATAAAAGGAAAAGTATTCTATTTCTTTTTTACTGGATTAAGCTGCATTTTGCTACCTTTGAAGCTGTGAAACTCCTATTTGAGAATTTTATCTACCATATTTTTGTATTAGCAGCTATGAAAAGTAACTGAACAACCTGTTTCCCAATGTTAAAGCTGTTACAGTTATCCTTGGTGTATCACTATACTACTACGAGTTTACTGTTAGTAAAAAATAAAGCATGCCTGAGGCAGGTTTTTTCATATGTATTTCTAAGTCTGATTTAAAAGAAAATTCTGGTTTGCATTTTGTAATCTTTATTTTACCCTGTAATGTTAAAAAGTGCATGGAAAGCATAGAACTCCGCAAATACCACAAAGCTGGGCAGGGTAAAAGAACCTGAACATATAAATACAAGGGACCATCATGAAGCTATTATTACTCCATCTTTATTTTCCATCTGAATCTGTGCCCTAACATGCTCAAGTAACTCTCTAGGCATGGGTCACTGAACAACATTATGCATTATCCCATGTTAGATGATCTTAAGGGTCCCCTTCTGTCTGGGCCTGTGCAGAGATGGATGTAAGAATGGGTTTTCTGGCTGTATGTATGCTGAGAACTTGCTTATGTCAAAGACTAGTAATAAAAAGCTCCATCTATATAAGCTGTGCAAAGGGAGTCAGGGAGAGGTCTGTCCTAATATATTTAACAATATGAGTTATCTTACATTGCATATGCAACTATGAATATGTCATCTTAACCAAGCTGTGGAAAGCTTTTCCATCAGATGTCTCTAAAATCAGACTGCTTCAAATCTTTCATCATTCAGAAACTGCTTTCTCAGAGAGTGCAAATTCGAGTTACGGCTTAGAAGACCACAGATTACAGTTGCGATAGGGATTTTGCCACAAATTTGTGAAACCCATCTGTCCTGGCCAAAGGAGAGCAATTCAGCTAGTAAAATGTAATGGAAACACTATATATGGCTGCTTTTCTGCAAGTTGTAAAAAATAATTTTATAATATTTAGAATAGTTTGAACAAGAGAGGAAAAAAGCACTTATATTTAGATGTCAAATACATGACCGTGTTGTAAACAAACAAGTGAATTACAGAATATTACTTCTTACTAGTGTGCCTTACTGTTTGCTGGCTAGTCTGTGCTTGTATAATAGCTGACCAGTAAGCAGAAACTAATTTTCAAGCCAGGTGAACCATGCGCTGCTTTTTTCATGTGCAGCCAGTCACATGGGATGAGAATGAAGACATTTTGATATAATACTCAGAGACATTTAGAGTATGCCTAAAACTTTGTGGAGGACATCTGGGAGACTCAAACTGATGGTACGTTGAAGATGCAGGAAGGAGCTGGTGGTTTTGCATGTGGTGAGAGGTGATGGGACGGGGTGATGTGAATTGGTTGTAGGCACTCCCATGGCAGGGATTGCAGCAGACACAGGGAAAATTTGGCATTATTGCAGTGAAGTGTGTAAGAGATCTCTAAGGATATCAGGCTAGCTTTGCAAATTGAAGATCCTTTCTTTTTACTTGTATTACTGCATTAATGTAGTTGCGTTATCCATACCTTGAACAAATGGGGAAATGTTCACATATAAATAAAAATATAAATTAAAATAAAGGTAAGAGTTAAGGTTTTCTTTCCTGTTTATAAAGGCAAATATAATAGCTTGTGATGACTGTATCATCAGGAAACACAATATGAACATAGGGTAAGCTGCTGTAGCAAAGTCCTGTCATCTATGTCTGTGGAAACACTGTTAATTACCTTTACAGAGTATGCTTTTCTGGTGGTTATCTACAGCATGTTAATATTTTATTGACGGGCCTCCATTTTTATTGTCACAGAATCTTTGGGTTGGAAAGGACCTTTAAAGGCCATCTAGTCCAACCCCCCTGCAGTGAGCAGGGACATCTTCAACTAGAGCAGGTTGCTGAGAGACCCATCCAACCTGACCTGGAATGTTTCCAGGGATGGGGCATCTGCCACCTCCCTGGGCAACCTGTGCCAGGGTTTCACCACCCTCAGTGTGAAAAATTTCTTCTTCTATCCAGTCTAAGTCTGCCCTCTTTTAGTTTAAAACCGTTGCACCTTGTCCTGTTGCTTCAGGCCCTGCTAAAAAGTCTGTCCCCATCTTTCTCATAAGCCCCCTTTAAGTCCTGGAAGGCTGCAATAAGGTCTCCCTGGAGCCTTCTCTTCTCCAGGCTGAACAACCCCAACTCTCTCAGCCTGTCCTCACAGCAGAGCTGTTCCAGCCCTCTGATCAGTTTTGTGGCCTCCTCTGGACCCGCTCCAACAGGTCCATGTCTCTCCTGTGCTGAGGGCTCTAGAGCTGGATGCAGGACTCCAAGTGGGGTCTCTAATTTAGTAACAAAAAGATACATCAATCCTATCAGAAAATATTAAATACCTAATGTGTCATTTAAAATAGAAATAAGCAATGGGAGCAGGTTGTAATAAACCTTATTATGAACTTCATATTTAAAATGTGCATTATTTTCCAATATTATTCTTTACACTGGTTTGAATTCACAGATTTCATAGTACAGCAACTTTAAAAATTAAGCTTAGTATTTAGGATAATGAAAACATACTTTTAAGTAAAGTAAGTTCCAATTTTTTGTACTACTTTCAACATTTGAGGGGTTCCTTTTTCCTACTTGTTTTCAGAATTGAAAAATGCCTCACTGGAATAAGTACTGAGGGCAGTGATATATTTTCTAGTTGTATTTTCTCCTTACCTGCTCAGTATTTCATTATGTATGAGATGATAGGATAGATTGTTTTTTCTACATCTTCTACTAGTCAAAAAATGTTTTTTTAAAAAAAACATCTTGGCTTTATAGAAGTACTTTTTACTTATTTTTCTGAGAAAATCAGCGTTGCCAGAAAGCTTCTGTGGAGACAGTGAGTGGCAAGAAGGCCTGAAATCTGTACTTGTAGGTTTTATGTTGGGGATTTCTTAAGTGACAATTTGTCTTGTTTCTCAGCCATATTATGTCTGAGTATGTGAGGATGACAGATACAGAGCGTGATCAGATAGATCAAGATGCTCAGATATTTATGAGGACGTGTGCCGATGCCATTCATCAGCTGAGAACAGAAGGTAAACTGAGAAACTCTTAAATATTTTTTCTTAGCTATTGATAAAGGCTAATATAATGCTGAATATTAAATGGTGAATCTGAAATACTTTTGGGAGGAGATTGGTGAAGTCTCATTGCCTTTTGTTTGCATCTCTGTAATCCCATTGATGGATTAGCACTGTACTTAATTTTCTTTAATGTTAGTGGAAGGAGAAGCCAGGTCACAGAATTTTATTTCTTTGATTCAAATACACTAATTAGCAAGTGTAAAAAAGATAGTCTTAAATATTTTCTACTTAAATAATAGTTTAGGTGTGAACCAAAGCTCACCAGATTCAATGATTGTCTCTTTCTAGCTTGTCCACCTGTAAGACATTACCAGTATAATCTCTCCAAGTTTGAGATAATTAATTAACTTTAGCAGAGTCCTGGTAAAGTAACAGCCTTTTTGACAACTTGAGTATGCGATTGTACCTTTACAACACTATCTTACGGAAGTTGTGGAGAGAACTTGTGTTTTTCAGGTTGACTTGGTGCATGTGTATGTTTTATCAGTATTTTCATCAGCTTTGAAATGCCAACTAAACATAGCTGTAGCATTATTCAGAATCATTGAAAGTCAGTCATGCATGAGAATTACTTAGTATCAAAAGAAGAAATATTAATATATGTGAATTAAAAGGATGCTTGACACAATAAATCCCACAGGTTTCCACATAGTCTATACACTAGAGAATTTAAAATGTTAGAAGTTCAATATTTTAAGCAAGTTAAATCTCTAGATCTGTTTTGCTACGCTTGTCTTGGTGACATCTATTCTTGTTTAGAAAGTTAGTTGACATAATATGACTTGGTGGCATATGTAACAAATGAATAACATAAATATTGTAAGACATTAGATGTTTTCAGCTTTTGCTTTGTTGTAATGATTTGCTGTTTTATAGAACCTATATTAAATATAAGTATGTTTAAAATAAATACAAATATACAACATATAAAATGTTAATAGACTTTTGAATATAACTTGCGTATCAACTGAAAAAGAAAGCTTTTGTGGAATTCAGTAAAAAGTTAAAAGATTGTTTTATGTTTGTCTTTTTTATTTCAGCACACAAGGGTGTCCAGTCTGCTCAGGTAAAGGACCACAGGACAGCTGTCTTGGACTTCATTGAAGATTACTTAAAAAGTACTTAGTATTTATACTGTCAAATGGTTAAAAATGAATGATTGTGTTTTCCAAGAAAGAAATCATGCTCTTCTAACCTGAAGTTTTGTTTACACCTCTCTTGAACAGGAGTGTGTAAACTGTATTCTGAACAAAGAGCCATCCGAGTTAAGCGAGTGATAGATAAGAAGAGACTGTGAGTAGTTTAACTGTGCCTTTCATTTGTAGGACATTCAACAAAATTATTGTTTAGATTCTAAAGAGATTGTTTTAATGGATATCTGTAGTTGGATGAGCAACTTCTGCGGTCAGCAGGTGCATTCCAGGGCTCTCTTACACTTCTGGCATGTGAAGTTAAGTCTGTAACTGGCAGAGTGCCAATATAATGTTGTACTTTTCATTGATGTAAATGATTAAAGCACCAAATCAGTAAAATGTGGGTTAGTAAACCTACTGGACTTCTACAAATGCAACAAAATATTTTTGTGTGTCCCATTAAGTAATGTTCTGCATAAAATAATTTAGAATTAAATCCTACGTGTTGGTAATAGGTCTCAAAGATGCTATTTAGGATACTGTCTGTTTAGTTATAAGAGATGTTTACTTCTCTCTCCCGTTCTCTTTATTTTTGCCCTTTTTTTTTTTTTTTTTTTAAAAAACCAGTAGCTTTCTGCTAAAGCAAGTGGCAAGTGATTATGTTGTGAATAAATGCTACTTGAGATGGCAGGTCTTCATAGCAAGTAGAAACATGATTTAAATAAAAAACTTGCATGTAACTTCTTAATCGAAACACAACAGTTTCTGCTTCCTATCGTGGCATATGTTCAGGCTGCTGTAGAGGTGAAAATGTCTAGGAGAAGTTAAAGATGATATGCTTGCTGGCTTTTTGGTCTGGGTTTTTTGGGTTTTTTTCAGTCAAGTATGAAAAAAACATACTTTTTCAGTTTCTTTTTCTGCACATTCCCAGATGTAAGAATGACAGGGAGAATGAGCAAGTTTGCAATTTATTTAATAACTGAAAGGCTTTCCATGTCTTCTCAATCTGCATTATTTGAATCCTAACCTTAAGTTCCCTTATGTAAATTTTAATTTAAAAATAACAAATTCTAGAACATACACATCAATAGATAAATTCTAGAGTGTTTTTCCAAGTCTTAATGCTGCTTTATCAGCTTGATGTTTGGGTTGATCAGCTATTTACACTGAAACTAGAGAGATGTTTTCAAAAGTCCATAAGTACATTTTATTCAGAGTGATTCAGCATGATTAAGCACAATTGAATTCACTCAAATGTATCCTCTTGAGACATAAATAGTATGTTCATAGTAGTATATAAATACATATACAATAAATACAATACCTAATATAAATACAAGCCGAAACCAAGTAAACAAAATACCCCAAACCAGTTCTGAAATTTGGCAAGAAGTAATGCGAGAAAAGGCGGGTATTGGTATTTTTGCAATTCCCATAACTTTTCAGAAAAAACACACAGAAACAAACTGTGTGATATTTTTAGTGTGTAAAAATACATAACCTTATTGGTATTCTTCACACTAAAGAATTTCAAAGCAAGATAGCATGGGTTTTGCAGTTAAAGAACTGGCTGACAAATACCAGCTCTTCTGTTGTTTGTACTCATATATTATTGTTTCCATGTGAAATCCCAGGTTCAAGATTTCTTGGATAACTAAACAGAGAAAACAACTCAATTTGATGTATGCTAAACATAGAGCAAAGAAAGAGCTATTTTAGAAGTTAGAATACCTCTTAATTAAAGAGCAATAAGGCATTAAAAAATAGCTCAGAAGATGCGCATGTAATATTGGAGGATACCTCTTTGCCTCTTTTTACAGATGTAAAAACTAGAAAACAGATGTTGACCAGGTGGAATCTGTATGCATTGCAGATGTGATGGCTAAACTGTGATTTCAATTAAAATTAATTTTAAGTAAATCACAGAGCATAAACCAATCTTTCTGATGACTTGAAGAAAAAATGTCTTTTTTTTCCATATGCCTTCAGCTAGCTGATTCGTAATTTCCCCAAGGATTTCAGCAGACACTTTATGTGATAAGAACATGTTCTATCACTTAAAAGAACTAGGCATTCTTTAGTGCATCCCAGGCATTTTGTTCAGTTTTAATTGAAAACTTTGTACATTAGCATGCTGTGCAAAGTAAGGGCAACAAACAGTAAAGGAATGCATTCCTCTAAAAGTAAATTAATCCTAGTACAGACCTTCTTTCCTGCAATTTAGTCAACTTAAAATATGTATCAGACAATACTGAAAGGTTTCCAGTAGAAATATACTTCATCATATTTCCTTTTATATTGATAACCATTGTAAGCTCTTCAATAAATTGCCTGAATGTTTCAATTTTCTTACATAAGTTGCCTTTATGTGTTAACTCGTATTTTTTGATTAAAAAGTTCTGCCAATTACATAGGACTAGTTCCCCAAAATTAAAAGTTGAGAAATAGAAACACAAGCATCTTTTTCTGTCAAGGTGCTTGGTTGTGATTTTCAGTTTTTATTGGTATTCAAGATTAAATATAACTTCCATTTTAAACCTCTTTTTCCATAGAATATCTTGTGAATTATGTATGCAGTTATTCAAATCAAGATTTGGTTTTTTTTTTTATTACCTGGGGAATTGGTGTTTTATTAGTATCGGAACTAGTATTTGAACTGCAGGGACATCCAGATAAGCCTTTTTTTCCTTAGTATTAGGGAAATTTGGGACTTGAGGGGGAGGAGATGAAAGAAGAATAGTTCTTTTTTGTAAAATTACCAAAAGCCCAGTACTTGCAGAGTTTTTAGAACTATGAAAGGTTCCCTGTTAGTGGGGTTTTTTTCTTGTTTAAATAACGTGGTCACTCAGTGATGACTAATGCATTATATTCTGTCTTTCTCAGAATTTTCTAATTATGGGTTAGAATTTAGACACAATACAAAGAAAGAAAGGAACACAAAATGCAACACCTTCTGTTAAGCAGCAGGGGAAGATTGCAGATCATAATGAAATTAACTGTAGGTTATATTTGAGAGGGGAAGAAGTGATGAAGGAGGCACAGCAGGTGGTTCAGCCCATTGCTTTTTGGTTTTTTGTTCCTTAGCTTCTCTAACAGCATAACTACTAAACATTTAACTGTCTACTACATAGCAGTTAGAATTCGTTGTAGACAACAATAAACCATAGAAGTTTACTGGGAAAAATATTTTGCCACTAATTTTAAACTTTCTTTTTGGTGCCACAGTAAAATGTACTTGACAAGTACTTAATATATAATCGTTGAATATGCTTCTCATTTTTTGCATTGCTTTTGTATTAAAATTACATAGCAGGGACTTAGGTGTAGTATATATCTGTCCACTACATACGGTTTTTCTTTGCCTTGCTTCTCAGTGGTCTGTTGTGTCTTTTGGCAGACAAGGTAAGGATCACTATTGATCCTGGATAAACTAGTCTTTAAAGCTAGTTAAATAAAAGTGCTTGTTTCAGGAAAAGCTAATTCTGTCGTATTTTCTTACTTTTCCTTTATGATAAGTTACAATATTAAGTAAAATTGTAATTATTACTTGAATGAAAATAAAGTACTAGTGTTGGCTATTGCTACTAACCCAATTTTCAGTATGACCAAAATGTTGTTTGGTTGTTTTATAAAAGAAATATATATTTTAATACACTGGATTTTTTGAAAGGAAGTTTAATAAAACGTCTGTGTTTTTATGCTATAGCCTTCAAAATTCTTCTCAACTCTGAACATGTAATGTATTTTGTTCAGGAATACTTCTGGGCTTTCTTTGCTTTTGTAATAATATTTCAGTGGAAGTTGCTAAGTACATTTTGTATCTTGAGTGGGAAATCTATAATGTGAAGTTTGCAAGAGTTAAAGTGTCAAATTTAATAACCTGTGGTTGTTCTCGTTTTAAAGAAATTCAACTGTGTAATATCAGTTAAATTATAGGTTCTTGTGCTTCTAGGTCCAGACTTGAACCTGAGCAGAGTAACGTGTCCAAATCACCTTTTTCCCCTGGAAAATCTTCACAGAATTCTTTAGATGATTCTGAAGAAAAACTTTCTGCTGAGGAAAGCAAAGGTGAGAAAAAAACGTAGTTGTATTTCGTTTTTTGTGGCAAGGCTTGTCTGTTCAGTATTACTTTCTTCCCATTATAAGGGCCTGTTCCTGTGACTTGCACCTTTTCTATTTTCATCTTCCCTGAATTCATCAGGCTTTTGTGAAGCTCATTGTGAGACTGAGGAAGCAAAATCTTAAACTTTTTGACATGCTTTTTCCAACCAGCTAAAAAAGACTTATGCCTTGTTGGATTCCTCATCCTCTCAAACTCTGTGTGAAGTCTTTTGTTTTTATTTATTTTTATCAATATCCATCTACTGACATATCTTCTGAGATCTGTCTGATTTTTTCCACATTCCTTTCACTGATGGCAAGGAATGGGAAGGTAGCTCAGTGACTTTCTGGGAACATTTTCTAGTTTTTAAGCACAGAGACCTTGAGTTGGACAACTCTACAGTCAGAACTTGAAGGCAGAATATGCTCATAGAGGGGAGGTCACTGGCTGGCCAGTTCCAGTAGTCTTGGGGATGTTCTTTTCCACAGCATTGAGTTTCCCTGCTGGAAGGATTGGTGGGCAGGAGATAGCCAGAAGACCAAAGCAGTATCTCTGACCCCAGGGTCATTTCAGCTGGTGCTGTTCTTGACAGGACTTGTGAACATTGCTTCTGATTCTTTGGTGTCCTGCTTCTGAGGCCAGGGGATAGGAGTCCCTTCTCTTAGCCATTTTGGTCTGCCCTGGGATGTGTACACTGGCAGAACTTCATTGTGGAGTGCCTTTCTGAGTACCACTACTATGCAGATAATTTTGGGTTTCATACCTAAAGAGATATCTTGTTTCTGTGATCCTTGGAGTTGCCTTCCCTGGCTTGAGTAGTCCTGCTTTTGCTGTTTAGAGGAGTCCAAGGTGCCCTGTGATTTACAGTGTGAAAAATATTTTTGGAGAGAAATAGAAACTGTCTGAAATGTGATGTTACATTAGGATAATACTTTATCAAGATAGATGAAATGCACTCGGTGGCCATATTGTTCTGATCATAAGTTATTGTTTCTTTGGTGATTTTTATTAAAAGAGTAAAGTTCCTCTGGTTGGTGACTTTAGGGCCATACAAAGGGTAGACTCATGTGAAGTGGGTACTCCATTTCTGGATGAAGACTCTTATACTGAATTACCTCCCAGTGTGCCGACAGTTTCATTTTCTGATATAGCACTGCTTATCTTCCTAACCAGTTTGTACTTCTGCAGCCCTCTCAGTATGCTTTTACCTCCCTCCTCCCGACACTGAATTTATTGTAAGAAGTAAAGGTTTTGATTATGTGTCATTTCTAGTGCTTACTACGTTTTTATAGTATGTCTTAAGTGGTGCAGCACACAGGCCACATAGATGAGTTTCACCTTAATACGTTATCAGTGTTTTGCAGCTGTGAGCTAGTGCCAGCAGAGAAACAGCAGCGTAGTAGCATCTGCATTGGCCTGTGCTCTTTCCTTGTTACTGAACATCTCCACAATCTCTGAAAGTGTGTGCTTCTACCACATAGTGTCCTTAAAATTTTTAGGTCCAAAAATCTGTGCCACTCCATGGAAAACCCTGTTCTTTGGTTGCCTTGGACACAGCAAACCACTGCAATAAACAGAAGTCAAACTTTGTTTCTTGCACATTAATTTTGATTACTCCAATTTTCACTTTTATTGGTTATATGCTTTAATTTCCCATAAGAAAGTAGGGGCCTCATCATATAAGTGATGCTGATGCAGGACTTATGAGGGATTGCTGACTAGTCTTTGAGAAAACTATGAAACTTGTATATCAAAATTAATCTGTCTGAAACAGTTTGTAAATGCACACAGCCTGTGATTCCTCACACAACTGTAAGTGTCGGTTGCTGCTGCTTATAGAAATCAGCCTTGTGACTTCACTGGTAGGTCGTTGTTGAAGCATGGAAATAGCATGGACAAGGTGACTAGGAAACCAGCAGCTCAGTTTAAATCTTATAAACTTTGATTTTTTTTTTTTAATTTTTTTACAAGTAACTTTTCAAATCTTTAAGCAATTGGAGAAGTTATTGTGTTTCTAAACAAACTATTTCATCCTCAGGGTGTGAGTGGTTTAGAGAATGGTGATCACTTGTATTTATGAATTAGCCATCACCAACGTGCCTGGGTTCCTTGCATAAGTATCTCAACTGTAGAGAGCAGCTTGTGGTCCTGTCCTTACTTTGAACATTATGATGAACAGCTAAACATCCTCCTTGATGTGCTGAAGCCCAGCTTGGGTTTTGTCTGTTTTTTGGCAGAAACCAAAGCAAAATGTGATTATATTTGTTTTGAGGCAAAGCACCTGTTTACATTAGAATTATACTGGACATGCCTTATGGTAGGAAAATAGTCTCTCTGGAGATTGCTTTTATATGCTGACAGTATTTATTTGCATATTACAAATTTGACATTTAGTTTATGGAAATAAATGTAAATAATGAGTAGCTTTTGAACTCATCCACAAGCTTAGCAGCTGTCTCCTTTCAGCATGGAAAAGGGTTCAGAGGATTTGATCATTATTTTGTATTTCTGTATGCATTAACTACTTCTTTCTGCAAAAGAAATATAGTTTGAGTTTTGCTAGATGAATTGCAGAAAAGCATTAGTGTCAGCTCCATAAAAGCTGCAGAACAACTTTCCCAGTAGCCACAAATGTACCGCAGTGACAGGAGGAACCCTGGGGAGATACGTGTTTCTCACTTACCTCTTACCATAAGTGTATTTGCTTATTAGCAATCACGATGGATACAGGTGCTGTGTTTTTAACAGTGCTGACAATGCCTGAAAGTAATTGGTTCCTCTGGGATAAAATAGGAATATATCTTTTCTTTTTCTTGGCTCCACAAGCTAATTATCTTCTTTTCTTTGAATCCAGTAAATAATTCATCATGTTTTTGATATAAATACATTGATTACCTAAACAAATAAGTTTTGTGTTTCTGTGAAATAGACTTGAAATACTGAGGATACCCCATGGAAAAAAGTGTTGAATCCTTTCTAAATAATCTTTAAAGATATTCTTGTTTTTATTTCTTATTACTTGTAAGAAAGAACAGATCTATTTTTTGTTTGGTTGGTTGGGGGGTTTTTTAATTAAATTTACTATATTCCTTATCCACATCCGTAATTTGTAACGCTGTCATTGTTTGTACATCCTGGTTTGGTTGTTGGGAAGCAAAATATACATTTATGAGAGAGACATACACAACAATACTCTTTTATAATATTTACTTTTCAAGAGTTTTCACAAATATTGTAATGAAAGATAAAGGGGGAAATTTTTCCTTATGAATCCATTTCATGTATTTGTTTATAAATAAGATTACTCCTTTCAGAGGCTTCCTAAGAGAAGTCACTATCTGGATGATGATGCATCAGTGCTGCTTAAGCAAATGAGAAAAATTAGATTTAGAAGGTTATTACAAAACAAATGAAAATACTTACAAATGCCTGAAAAAATTACCTGGGATGAACAGGAAGTTTGAAATCTGTGAAAAAGTGAAAACTAAATCTTTCTGTTTTATAATTTGCAACCCGCATCTGATAAGTCAAAGTAGGTTCAGCTTTGATCCATTACGCTGTGGTGCAAATTTCTCTTTTGGGTTTTGTCAAAAATGTCCGAGCCAGTGGGGAGAAGAGAGGCCTTCTCTCAAGAGTGCAATCTTTTCATTAGGATTTTAAACACTGATGCTACAACAGCTTCAGAACAGTTGGTTCCTGTAGCATATTTTCTTTTCTCTCCCATTCTAACTTCTTCATCTATAATCAGAGCTATATAATTGAGCCTAAAAATAAATCTTCCAGAAGGCAATATCCCAGAAATAGCCATTCAAGATCTTTTATGCTCAACTCCTAAGATTTATGCAGATGATTAGCTTTAATAAAAGAGGAAGTACTACTGAAATTAATGAAGCAGCTATGATGTGTAAGAGTTAGTTTGTGGGATCAGATCTGATTCCCGTTACACGCAGGAGAACCCCTTGCGCAGCGTGCTGTAGGCTTGGCATTATAATACGCAGTTTGAACAGCGTGAGGAAATCGAGTTTGTCCTGTGAACTTTTGCTTAAAATGTCTTTGAGATCTTTTCTTACCTTTTGGATTGAGGAGCTGGTGGTTCTGTCAAGTCTCATTGGAAGATAATAGCTTTGCATATAGACTGTCATTTTGAAAATTGTGTGTTTTCTTCTGTTAAAAGACAAATGCTACAGTATTTTGTGCCCTAACAAGTCTTAGGGCATTGAGAGTTGTTTTACATCCTTCACTGTCAATATATTAGTGCAACTCCTTGTAGTCACAAAATTAAACATATGTGTAGATGTTTGACCCAGTTTAGAAGTTAAATGTTGTGCTGTAACTATAGGGTGAGTCTCAGTTTAATGACCGATGAGATATAACATTCATTAGGGTTCTGAATTGGATGAAAAATGATTTTCACTTCACTACTCGGTGTCCTGCATTGTCTCAAGTATTTGGTGGTTCTTTTACAGACAGGAATCTGCCTGATGCCCAAAGTAACCTTGGATTATGGGGGGATGGCAAAGGTGAAGATGAACTGTCACCTGAAGAAATACAAATGGTAAGTATATTTTGTGTCTGATTGTCCATTTTATTGTATTTTCTGCTGTATTCATATGTGTTAAGAAAGTACAGATTAACCCAACTTTCATTTTACTCAGAATAATGCCATAATGTGATACATCTTTTGCACATGGCTTTCTGGTTCTTCTGGTAGCAGCTAATATTTAAAATTGCTACAAAATACCTAGATGTAGCCGTGAAATTAGTAACAACTATTTTTCAGCAATTGAAATTAAAATTGCTTTTAAAATTACAATTATGAATGGCTTTTTAGTCAGGAAACAATAGAACTCAAGGCAACATCAGAAAAAGCATTATGAAACTTCTGAAAGAATAAAGCATTGGCCATTTTTTACTTGGACTTAGTTATACTATTGAAGTATAACTGTGAAGTTATACTTCATTTTATTCCTTTTTTTTTATATTATCAAACTCAGATTGGTTTACTAGAAGGAATAGCTACACACTTTCCATCACAACAGAATCTTATTAATTTTGCCTTTTCTGCATTTCCCCATTATCAGCTTGTTCATGTATCGTTTGATCCAGTTCTCCTTACAGTTGAGCTGATATACTACAAAATTTCTGACATAGGCATGACTGCTGACAAGCTGTCTGTTAGACTTTTTGATATTCCCTAAAATTTATTTTAAGAATAAAATATTTCAGAATTTTGGAAAGTCTTAGAATCAAAATTCTTTGGCTCAGAATTTTTAGAAAACCTCTCTACATTAGCACATATTGCCTTGTTTTATATAAAGAAAGAAAAACAGATTTATAACTAGCCAGTAGATGTGCCGTTTTCAAAATGGTGAGCTTTACTAAGGCAAAGGGTTGCTGCAGTATGAAGATGTGAAGCTTCCTTGGCAGTGATTAGAGATGTTCCCAAACACAATGTGCATCACTTTTCCCGTCAGCGATGAGTAAGTTGCACTTTATTATGGTATGGCTTGTCAAAGAGAAAAGGTTCTTCAGAGGCTGCTCTTGATGCTCTCATATGTTTTCGAGTGCAAGTCTGAAATCTAAAGGCTTACTGCTGCTTTCTGTTCTCTTTTTAAAGAGAATTCTTTACATATTTTTATTCTTCTGTGTTTAGGCACAATATTATCGGCCTCCTTGCTGTAAGCTTGCAGGAGGAAACAAGCATCAGAGGTGATTGCTCTGACAAGGCTTATTAATAACTGTCCACTAAATGTTGGATTGCTTTTTGTAGGCCTCACACTGTAATTGTTTTAAACATGTTACATCCCTTGCCATGGTACTTTGGGAATAAATACATTTCTTTTTCATTAAATCCTTTTATACTCTTTAGAGTAAGGCCCCAGATACTTCACAACTCATCTGAGTTACTGAAGTCTGTAAGTTTTGTTCTGCTTCTGTTATCAAGAGTTAAGAGAGATAAACATCTTAAAATGCTGATTTTTGCCCACTGAGGACCTCAATTTTTTCCTGGAATGAGTTCTCTTTATTGACTTGTGAGGGGGAGTGATTCCAGGCCGACATAAGAGAAAAATCCTATGTTCATAGTTCAAGGCTTTGAAGGATTGCTAGACTCCTAAATCTCCAGTCCTAAATTACTTCTTACTAGGCATTTGCACAGCTCTTCCTAGGGGACAACCAACAGACTTTTTTTTTTTAAATTCATTCTTATTCTTGACCCATTCAGAGCTCTCCTGTGCTATGTTTTTTTTATTATTATATACTTTCTAAACTTTTACTGGTTGTTTTACATTGATTTACTTCTATTGTGCTTTCAGGAGTTGCACTTCCTATGAAAAGGAGTATAAAAGTAACACTGAGGCTCCAATTTAAATAAGCTTTTAGCTCAGACAGACTATAATACGTCCTTACTCTTAGCTTACACAGTTCTGCCAATAGTTTGCAAGAAAATTTATAGTATATAACAGAGCCTTGATGTGAGTGCCGTGATTAAGCCTTGAAAAACTCAAACATTCCAGGTCAGGTTGGACAGGGCTCTGAGCAACCTGCTGTAGTTGAAGGTGTCCCTGCTCACTGTAGGGGGGTTGGACTAGATGGCCTTTAAAGGTCCCTTCCAACCCAAACTGTTCTATGATTCTATGAAAAATGACTTGTGTGGAAACTTCAGATGTCAGCTTTATCAGTCTGCTCAGTGGGAAGAGAGAGGCAAATTTACTAGTCTGTTTAGAGAAGCAGAAGATCAAAATGCTACCAAAATAAAAATAACATTCTTTGAAGTCCTATATATATTTTAATACACTGAAATATTATTACTGCTGTTATGCCATAGTTTATTCTTGAATTTCTGTGTGTGAATTTACTTTTTTTTTTTATGTAGTCTCAGTACCTGTGTTTTAGTACTGATAGTAGCAACCTAGAATTGAAAAAAGCATACAAAGGGAAGTTACTACTAGAACAGCTTCCTCTCTGTATAATTTATTCTGAACTTTGCAGAAAGCTGGTTCTGAGCTGGATGTGTGAATCTCCTGTTGAATCTTGCTGTGATTCTGCTCTCACCCAGAGCTGTTCTCTCCTGTTGTACCTCACTACAGGCTGACAGTATGACCGCCGGCAGTCAGAGCTGTCGGTATCTCAGCTTCTTCTCACACTGACTATGAGTCTGTGCTTCTGGCACTGTTGTGAAGAAATACAGGCTTGCTTTCTACCTCTCCTAAATTAGCAAGCATCAGTTACTTCCACGTTATGCCTTGGAAGGAATCTACATTTATTATGATTTAAAAGAAAAGTGAGTCAGCATTCATGGCAGTGTTAATAGAGATGTTTTTCTCTTTCTCCACCAGTTGCCAAGTAGAAAGCGAGCTTATTTGTTTCTAGTTAGAGTTAATGCCCCACAATGAGGGTAATTTCTTGTCAGGTAACTTTTTTGCTGTTGGATTGGATGTAAACCTTGACACTAGTATTGTTGATGCTCAGAGCTGAGCAAGCCATCGCTCTGTCCTGTGGACCCAACATGATCTTTTTTTAGGGTTTGGGGTTTTTTTGTTGTTTTATGAACACTCTAATTATCTAATTTACAAAGGCTAGGGATGTATGTGGTGACTATTCCACAGCAAACCTGCTCTTTCAGTGCATTTTGAAGGAAACTCACAGCTAAAAAGTTGGCCTTTATTAGTAAAAGTGGGGTACTGTATAATTTCACTTTTAACAGACTTTAAAGTCACTGGATCCATTATTCTGATTTTCAGGTAAATATAGGTCCAAGGTGTAACTATAGGTATAACTAGGAGATAATTTGTGTATTTGAATGTGCATTGCTTTTTTCGTTGCTCACATAAATCCTTCATACTAACTTGGCAATACTTAGTGACTTCATTGAGCTTTTAATGCAGGAATCAAAGGGTCTTTACAAACATGTAACAAACCCTCACAGGTTCAGTTAATTTGTTCACTCAAAGGACAGTTAATTATTTCTCCTCTGCACTATGTTTGCTGTTACAGAGAAGTTACTTTCTACTTTTTGAACATTTGATTTGTGAAGCGTGGACCAGCTGTGTTTAAGTTACTCAGAAAATCCAGCAGCTCTGAGAAGAGGGTACATTACAGTGTAGAAACTGCTGTGTTGGTTTTAAACTAGAATGTTTTGTGTCAAATCATACTTAACAATTCTCAATCATGATCCATCTTGTGGGTAAAATAATGAATTAAAGCCCTATCATATTGCTACAGGAGCAATTTCTATCAGTATTTTACCCACAGGAGAGAGCCTTACATTGTTCAAAATGGTTGCAGGCTATTGTATGATTTGCACAATAAATTTCAGTTTATAACCTGAGTACAGGTATATTAATGGCTTTTATAGTTATTGTGAGCAGATGTCTTGTGGTTGCATTGAGGGGGAAGAAATCTGGCTCTGCTGTTTGAGTTGTGAAAACATCTAATTTTTCCTGACTTTATCTTTTGTTTGTTTGTTTTTGTCTTCAATTCAGATAATGACATATCTCATGGGATAACAAAAAAGAACTGTGATTATTCCTTCTGTGCATTAGATTTTTTAGACTTATGTTAAGCAGTTTGTCACTTTACGCCATACTTTGGTGACAGAATATTTCGCTGTCATAAAAGAGGCTACTTTAACACGCCATCAGTCACCAAGCTAAACTGATCACTAGCGTTTGGTTTATGTTCCCGTCATTTAAATCCCTTTGACACAGTGGTGTACGATACGTTCTGCGCTCTAACCTTTTGTTCAATTGGCTGTTTTAGCACAGCTTACTGCTGTCTGCGCCAAACGGTCCATCAGCCATGATTTAAAGTTGCAGAGATCATTTAGCGGTGTAAAAGGCAATCCGAGGCAGTGGAGGGTTTTAAATATCAAAGGGACTTTTAAAAGAATACTTCTCAAGCGGATTTGCATTATTTGTAAGGGATTAAAATAATTCACTGTTTATTGAAAATTTGCCTTCTAAATTAGTCATCTCAGTTTTACTAGGGCAGCAAAATAGGGAATTTTTGATGTTGAATTTTTGTGCAGAAATACTTATCCTTACAGAAGTCAGAGAAACAATTACAGCTTACTGGCCCTGTTTAGTCACTTAAGGAAGGACCAGTTGACTCAGTGGTGAATCTCGTGGATCTATTTCATTGCTCTGTTCCTTGGATTTGTTCTGAGGGGACTCCACTAAAACCAGAGACATACAGTGTTGTGAACATACAGGAGTGCAGTGACGAAACGCCTTTAACCATCCGCCGCTGTGAAGTAAATATCACTCTATCAGTCGATTACGTTTTAACAAATGCTCTGCTCTGTAGGAGGAGACCCTACAGACAGCAGTGACAATGACATTTGAATATATTGCAACACTGATACTTTTTTATTTAACAAAACCATTGGATCTTGAGGGTGGAAATCAGTGGGACTTCAGGGAGCTGTCCAATAGGTTCCTCTCTGTTTCCCCTCAACCCACAGGTCTGGGCTCCTTCTGTGAGGCCTCTACCCCACAACGAAGGTGACAGTGTCCAGTGGCCCTCCTCCTCCTCTGTGATCTTGGACTCTCTGGAGTCCTTTAACCAAGGAGATAAAGCTCTTTTTACCAATCAGGTAGATAGTGAACCTCTAATACAAAAAGAAATTTGTTTTTTAAAAGAAATTAAAAAATAATTTTTCATTATTTTTCATGACATAAATTGCCTATGTTAGAAGACTAAATCTTTTTTCTATGAGATTCACTGTTACCCTTCTTTAAACATATCTGTCGCTTCACACTCACTTCTGCCAAATTAAACCTACAAATTTCTGATTTTTAACACAGTAATCATTTCGCCTGAAGTCATGCAGGTTGACATTTAATTTCTTGTTGGCAGAGAGTCAGGTGCTGCTTCTCTGAGGTCCTGATGGGCCTAAAGCAAGATGAAAAATGTTAGAGCACAAAGTCTGGGGGACAGTGGCAATGGTGTGGGGTGTGAGCAGGAGGGAGTGAAGGTGAAGGGTATGAAAGGTGGCTTGCCATTTTCTTGTTTTCTTGCTTTTCTGTGTTGGTCAGTGTCAGTGCAGAAGTCTTGCTCAGCTCCTACCATCCACTCTCCCTTAAGCCAGCCCTATCATCTGGTCCTGTGGTAGGATTCAGTTTACTAATCTACCAGAAAACTCTGAAGGTGGTTACTGAGATAATGTCGCACTGAGAAATCAGACGAGCAGTGCTGCTTGCTTAGGACTCTGTATGTGGGAAGAGAGGGGAGCAGGACAAATTCCTTCGTGGCTGCACTAGGTCTTTTTCATTTCACCCTGGGTACTATACACACTTTAATTCTTCTCTGTGTTAGTATTATAAAAGTACTTGATGTGGCAGAGGTTTCAATCAGAACATTCTGGAACGTTCCAAGGGATGCATACATCAGCATCTGAAGCGATGTGCAGGAGGAGCTGCACAAGCTGTGTACAGAAGATCTTAAAAGACCTCAGCACAGGCAAGACATGGACCTGTTGGAGTGGGTCCAGAGTAGGTCACAAAAACAACCAGAGGGATGGAACACCTCTCCTGTGAGGACAGGCTGAGAGAGGTGGGGTTGTTCAGCCTGGAGAAGAGAAGGCTCCGGAGAGAGCTTATTGCAGCCTTCCAGTACTTAAAGGGGGCTTATAAGAAAGATGCGGACAGACTGAGAGGGGCCTGTTGGGATAGGACAAGGGGTAATGGTTTTAAACTAAAAGAGGGCAGATTTAGACTAGACATAAGAAAGGAATTTTTCACAACAAGGGTGGTGAAACCCTGGCACAGGTTGCCCAGAGAGGTGGTAGATGCCCCATCCTGGGAAACATTCAAGGTCGGGCTGGATGGGGTTCTGAGCAACCTGCTCTAGTTGAAGATGTCCCTGCTCATTGCAGGGGGGCTGGACTAGATGGCCTTTAAAGGTCCCTTCCAACCTGAACTACTCTATGATTCTGTGACCTGGGACAGAGATGCTGGTGGCGGCTGGGGCAGGGTGGGGCTCACAGTAGTGAGCGGAAGATCCGTCACCAAATGTAGCTGTATAGTAATGTTAAATTTACATACTCTTATAGACTGGCTCTGTGAAAGAAGTTGTGGGTCAGATGAGCTGTATGACATAGTACAGCCCCCAATTTTCATGTTGTCTCTTAATCAAGAACTGTGGTGGTGTTCAAACTACTTTGAAATATGAAGTGCTTCTTTTTTCAGCTATTTCAGTAGCGCTGCTCTAAAAGCAAAATGCCCATCTGCCTTTCACTGATGTAACGCGACCCTCACTGTGATCATAATTCTCTGTGACTCAGACTTTTCCCCCCTCCTTCTTTCCTTTTGCTTTTTGCACAAGATAGTATTTGAAAACAACTATTGTCTCCTCTGCGCAACACGTCCTTTCCTTGCAAGCTTAAGTGTTAGGCATATGCTCAGATAGCGAGCGATTCCTCTTGCACCGACTGAAAACCATCTGACCTGTAAGCAGTGCTGCTCTGTTGGCATTTTCGTCTTTGACAACACACTGCTCTGTCTTAAAGGATAACAAGACCTTGCAGGGTGGCTGAGAGGACTGCTGCGCTTTTACTGCCAACGCAGTTGTAACGTGATTGAGTTATGCCAAAATCCCAGTGTATTACATAGGCTCGTTAAAAATGAGATTAACTGAACTAGAACAGGCCTCGCTGTCTTGCACAGCTCCCGTGTCAAAGTCTTTGGACTCTGAATCCTGTTTTGTGGCATTTGCACTGCTGTACGTATCGCTCGGGTTTGTCAGAGGCGCGTAGCAGGTGACGTTTTCAGTAGAAATGCATATCCTGCGTGTTATTTCTGTACAACTGCGTAGACCTGGTCTTTCCCAGCTTTGTGAGAAAAGCGCAAAGACAGAGGCAGTCGTGTCCATACCACAAGGCCCAGCTGTTATGAGGCTTTGGCCACGTAGGATTAGTGGGTGGAATACCTTGAATAAGCTTCCCCTCCCTCCCCCAAAATGGGACTTGTGACCCTTGCGATACGAAGTGCTCTCCTTATCGGAGAGCAGATAAGGAGAGGGCAGGAGCCTTTCGGCTGGGGCAGGCCACAGGGCTCCCAGAGAGCGTACCCCGGATCCGAGCGGCGGTGGGACAGGGAGCAGCACGCTGCGGGCCCCCCTCGGGCTTTTGTCCAGCTGTAGCCGGGTGCCAGACCGCAGGATCGGTCTCCTTCAGCACCTTGCCAGTCCCAGCTCAGCATGTCCCGACGGCTTCTCTGTAAAGCACAGTCCTTATGATGCAGTTTCCAGCAAACCCCGCTACGATGGGGGTTACCTTTCCCAGCTGTGTTTTGGCTGTGCGGACTTTGTTCCAGCAAATGGCGGTGGTGTACTCGCTGCATGATCATGTGTTCTGTAATGAATCCCAAACGATCCGACAGTCAAGTACATCTAAAAAGTCAAAGCTTATTTTCCTGTATGAAGTCTTCTATTTTTGCTTTTATTTTGAAAAACATAGTGCTAAAGGTGTATTTAAATGTTTCATTGATTACTTGTGAGTTTTAAATGGAAGAGGTCTGCTGGAATGACTAAAGCCAATGCATTTGTAAAGTATGAAGTACTAGATGTCATGATATTTCATATTGTAACAAATTCTAAAAGCTCTTGGCTTCATGCCATGGGCAGTACATGAATAATGTGAATGATAGTGCAAAGATGTCAGGACAAGAATCGCATGCTTTCCCAAGCATGAAAGCTTTCCCCATTCAAATTTCTAAAATAATAAAAAAGGACAGATTTCACCCACTGTATTTTTGCTTACTGCAAAGTAACTTGAGCAAAATCTTCCAGTTATTTTGGGGTTTGTCATTAATGGGAGGAGAATGACAAGTGTTACAGTGACTGGTTACAATTAAGCAGGTTCATCTTGCTCCTTTAGGCCAGTATTAGTAATTCTTGAAGATATTTATAGTCAAGACACATTGTAAATAGACTGCAAGGAGGGGTGGCGGTTGGCTGATCAGGCGTGGGGGCTGAGGAAGGTTCACTGGGTCCAAGCATTCGAACTCACTGTCGTTTCCTTCTTCCAGTTTGAGCAGGAGAACCAGAGGCTTGTTGGTGAAATGAATAATCTCTTCGATGAAGTCAGGTACAATTTTCCGTTACTTGACAGACTGCTGTGCACGCCGGTCCCAGAGCCGGGTGACAGCCACGCACAGCGTGTCTGCCGCAGGACACCCAGCTGCATGAAGGGTAGCGTGTGGTAGGAGGAGGGGTGAAGTGGCAGCGCCCAGGAAAGGAACTGTGTGAGTTCACACATTGTGTTGTCCCACAGCCTAAAGAATGGTTCCGAGTGGCATATAACCTATCCAAAACAGTGCTGGTTAAACTTGGAAGGTTTACGTTCTAGCGCACTTAAATAAGTTTTAAAAGATGAGGTTTTCCATTCGTAGCACGTTGTCCGTGGAACGTAGTACAGGCAGCAGCAGGGGAGGTGCAGTCGCTGACCCCCGTGCAGGGACCTCCCTCTGGGGCAGCGGCAGGGCCCTTTGCTCTGCGCTTGCTCTGCAGAACGCCTGAATGGCGTGTTCTGCACTCAAGCTAGAGCTTTACTTTTGGGTGGTTAGTACTAGGCAAGGTGACCTCCACACTTCATAGTAGCATATAAAAAAGATACGTCAAAATTAAATACTTAGGGTCTGCTATGGATTTTTATTTTTTTTTAATATTGGATGAAAGAAGGACGGTAGGGTGAAGCTCTCGCAGGGAAGGCTGCTATCTGCCAGTGCCCTCTCCCCACATGGGAGAGGTGGAGCCTTCCCCAGAGCTTCGCTGTGGGCCCCTGGTCTTCCAGCCATGGGTTGTTGAGCGCTCATCGCTGGCTGCTGCTGCGCCAACAGCCAGCCAACAAGACTGAACAGCCTGCTTGCCGGGTTGGAGGATCTGAACCTGCAGGAGCAAGAAATGTTTGCACTGGTTTCTAATGGAGTATTTCTGTTCTTTGCCAAGACAAATTGAAGGAAAGGTGGTGGAAATCTCCAGATTACAAGAGATATTCACTGAAAAAGTCTTGCAACAGGTTAGTGTAATTTAATACTACAGCAGCAAACATAGCTTGAAAATTTTATTTGGGATATTTTGGTCTTGGTTGCACACAAGATGTAAACATACAGTTAATGAATCTTTGATGCAAATGTGACGGAAAAGATTTTTGTTTTCCAAATGCAAAATCAAGATATTTACTGTTGTTACTTATCAGTATGTGCTGGGAATGGAAAGCACAACATATGCATGAGAACAATCCCTCTGCCTCAGAATTGGTGTCCTCTTAAAAGTCTTGTTTAATAGCATCTTTTCTGGAAATGGTGGCACCTCTTCCAAAAGAGCTGGCAAAAATTAAGACAGGTGAGATTTGATTCTAGAGAAATGGGAGACTTCCTGTTCATCTTGGTGGTCTCCATTCAGGCTCATAAATTCACAGGTAAAGAAATTATAAGTTAATTGCCTCTATACTTTTGCATCATTGAAATGAAAATGTTAATAATACTAGATTTTATTTTATTTTATTCTCAAGTTCTGCTTGTTCCCCAAGTCCTTGGAAGTGGCTTTTTTTCCCTAACATTCATCACTGTTTCTCAGTTTGGTTTTTTTTTTTTTTGACAGGAAACAGATATTGACAATATCCATCAACTAGTTGTGGGTGCAACAGAGAATATCAAAGAAGGCAACGAAGACATCAGAGAGGTAATGTCCCTAAGTTGGGTTTTAAACTCACTTGTTTCTCTTTGCTTTGTTTTGCCCAAGTGTTGCTTTAAACAGTGTGAGCGAGCTCACCCACGGTGCAGGTGCAGCGTGTCTGGGGCTGTCAGGACATGATTTTAGAAAAATCTTACAAGTTAGCCGAGGTTCTCAATCGTTGGCGTTGCTCGTCTCGCTAACTGTGACTTGGAATAGCTATATGGGTCTGCAGGAAGCTGCTTGGCTTCACCTGTTTTTTAAACATGAAGGTCACTTGGCATGCATTTAAGCACCTGTGAAACTTGTTTAAAAAAGGAGGGGAGGGAGAAATTGCAGGCTGTGAATAAAAGACAGTGCTGAAATAATTGAAACTGGCGTTAAATACTGAGCGTTAGCGGAAAAGTCTCTTTATCACGCTGAACCCATCTTGCATGCTCCTAGTAAAAAACTCTTATCCCATTACCTTTGTCGTGCTAATTAGAATGAAATGGTGTTTTCTTTCAGGAACTGAGATTTCAATAAAACCAGAGTTCCTAAATTAGGCTACTGACTAAATAGCTCAGTTCTTATTTTTCCTCCCTCCTGAAAGCACAGAAAATGAGTAACTCAAGGATGAGTTATCTACCACTCAGCTCTACCGAGATGTGCATCAAACACAGCATGAACTGAAGTTATTTTTGCTTTATTTTTCACATTTGTAGGTAGAACCAAGTTTCCTAAACCACTGAGAAATGGTAGAGAAAGGTGATAAATACAGAACTTGGTCACTCACGTTAATGTTTGTATTACATTAAAAAAAAAAAAATCTATTCCATGCATAAATGTAACAAATGAGAAACAGGTTTCCTGCTATATGCCGGTCTCAAATTTGGGAAGGAGAATCCAAAAAAAAAAAAATCCTTGCTGTTCTTACTTCTTGCTCTGAGCCTGAAATACATGATTGACAGTGTTAAATCAACCTCCAGAAACAGTTGTCAGGATTTGGGGTGGTTTTTTTACTCAGATTAGAGTGATAAAAGCCTGATTACTTCTAATCACAGAACTTCACTTTTGGAAATTAAAACTAACCTTTAAGCAAGAATGTTTTGATGTAGTTCTTAATGTTTTGAGTATATTTCCCTCGTGTGGGACTCAGGATTTTTTTTTTTTTTTTTTTTACTGTGGTGGTTTAGTTTTTTAAGTGAGTGACCGACCCATTTTAGTATTTTGAGAGAAACTTTAGTGTGATACAACTAAAGAGGTATAGCCCACCTGACTTATCCACATGAAATTAATGGCAAGTTTTGTTCTTTCTCTTGTGGGAGGGAAGAGTGAAGCCACTAACGGTCATCCTGGGGTGCCACTGTTAAAATTCTGCAGTGTGTTTACTGGTGATGGTAATGGAGTGACCTTTTCCTCACAGGCCATCAAAAACAATGCTGGATTTAGAGTATGGATCCTGTTCTTCCTTGTGATGTGTTCATTCTCCTTGCTTTTCCTGGACTGGTATGATAATTAATCAAAAATCTATTATTGTCCACATGCTTTGTTTGTAAAACTTTAAACTTTTTTCAGTGGAGCAGGGTCTATGGCATACCAGTGTATTTTATGCATTTTTTCATACTGCTATGGTGGAAATAATTTCCAGTAAATAAGCACGTGTATATATCCAGTAGTGCAGAGGGAGCTGCTAGCATTCATTTTAAATCCCTTTGTCGAACATAAAATCACCCTTCATCCTGCAAGTAACAGAAACCTTTGAAAGAGCTGGAGCAGAGCTAACAGCAGAAGAAGAACGATAATGGTTTTATCGTAGTCACCCACACACTGTGATGTTTGAAGCCCAGCTCCCGGTGTGCAGACCAGACCAAGAGAAAACTATTACTGTGCAAAAGCATCTACACTGTCTCAGGCTTTTTTTTATTTAATCATCATGCCACTTCGGTACATAGTGATCATTTTGCACATGTATGACCTCTACTTCTAATCCTTTGAAACTACTCAAGTCAGAGATCAGGTTGATTTAATAGTAATAATAATGATAAGAAAGAAGTCAACTAAAGAGCTTTACTTCTGGGTGAAAAGAGACGATACAACACAGACAGATTGTGCAGTGAAACAGATGTTCTGCAATGTCAGAACAAAGCCAAAGGATAGACAATATCAAAGCCAAACTCTTCAAACTACTCAAAGTGGGAGCAATTTGTTTAACTGAAAAGAAAGTCTCAAAAACAGCTGTAGATAAACTCTTGTTATAATCAGGGGAAAAAATGGTTTTGACTTTGAGAAGCATAAGCAATCTCTTTTCTCCTAGATCATAAAGCTTAGTATTTTTCTTAATGTTTATTTTTGTGAGAGGGAAATAAGTTGTTTCTCATCAGTATTTACTTACTAATTGAAGTTTTTTATTGTCCTGAATTTAAGGGGAGGAGATGTATCATGAATCATTTCTATGTAGGACAGTTTTGGGGAACAGAGCTTTCCATCTTGTAAAATCTGCATGTCCTCTGTAAATATGTTGATAAGAAATGTGGGTTTAGCTATCTCTCTTCTGAAATGTATATTTCTATACATTGTATGCAACAAGCAGCAGCATCCTCATTCTTTACTCTGCACTGAGTGAAAATGTCAAAAGTTACGTGTGAAGTAATTGCATTCAATAAAGCTTAGGCCTACTAGAAAATGCAAACATGGTTTGCTTGAAATTTTTAAATGCAAAGAAAAATTTGGCACGTAATTTATTGCTTTTTATGCATTCCACATACCATTATGACTTAATAAAAAGCTTCTTACAGTATATATCTGTGTAATGCATATTTCATCTCAAACCTAGGCAATTAAGTAGTAATGGTTATTTTTACTGTATTGGTAAGAAAGCTTGTTGACAAAGCAATTCTACTGGAGAGAAATAAAAGTAGGGCTGACCATGTTTGTTCTACTATGGATCAGCCCACCCATGATGTTTTACCTTCATTTTTGTGGAGTCTCTACCAAAAAAAGAAAAGGAACTTTTGACATGTCCACTACACCTTGTCCTGTTCAAGTTACACGAACAAAACCGTGACTTGCTTGCCCAGATGCTTCACGTGCTTTGCTTTGTCATTAAGAGGTCTTTTTTGTAATATATAGTTAAGATTGATAACAAAAATGAAAACATGGTTTCACACAAAGAATAGGTAAGTTTGTAATTACCATGGAACTTTTAACGTGCATCCACAATACTATGTTCTTCTACATCTTTCCCCCTCCCAAGCCATACACAAACAGTTCTACTCTTCACTCTTTTTTTCACATGTAGCTTTAAAACAGCCAGTTGTGTTATCTAATATGAAAACAGCCAGTTGTGTTATCTAATATGCTACGGTTTCACTTGTGATGCTCTGTGTTTTAAAAAGTAGCAAACTGCAAACTGTACATAAATTGGAAGCTCTTTCTAATTAATAAAAACAGATAATGTTGATGTAATAAGAGAAAATTTAGACACATTACTCCCTCGGTTGCATCCAACAAATTACATCATGGACTACATCTACTGCAAGTAGGCTTTCTGCCTCTTATGTATGATCAAAAGATGTCGTTTCTCACTAGAACATCCTGAACTGTAGCTCTTTCATGCTCTCCTCAACATCCATCACTAAAACTCTGCTTTTCCATAATGTCTGTCTAGTGTTGTGGTTCAGTGCACATCCTTACCAAGCTGCTAAAGCCACAGTGGAAATGCAGTTAAATCCAGTTGACAGCAATAATAAAACATTGAGCATGCCTTGTTGCAGAGAACTTCATTATCACTTACAAATAATCAACAGTAAAGAAAGTGTAAGAAAAATGCTACCTGACAGTTTCTTTCTCCATACAAGTCATTACATTATGCCCTTGACTTCAATGCTATCATTCTTGCTTGAGCCAAAACAAAATATTAAATATAGCTTTCAGCTAAACAAGAGATCACTCTAGTTATGGGCTAGGGTGTTTCAGTTTGCAAAATGTCAAAGAACGAACAGAAAAAGTAATACATAAAGTATCAGTTCAGACAACAGAACACATGATTTATCTATCTAAGGTCCAAGCCCTGAAAAACCAGTGAAGAAATCTGTCAGTATCCAATAAACTGCAAGAACATATCTAATATTGGGGTTTGTTTTTTAAACATTGAAAATGGTGTCAAAGCTCTAAAGCAATGCTGATATGCACCTTGGTTTATGCCTATGAATGTTCTGCAGCAACTTTTTGTTTGGTTGTTTTGTTTTTTGCAAAGCAGTATCAGCAAACAGAAGCAATTGCACCATAAACATGAGTAACCTCTAAATTATCCGTAATTATATTTAATGAAAAGTTCCTTAAAGTCCCTTAGTTACCTTCAAATGACATAGTGTTAATAATGAGCTTATCATACTAAGCTGATTTCTCAGCAGCTTCAGTCTCCTGTTCAGATAGTTTCTCTTCCGACAGTACTGTCATCCACGGGGACACTGAGCGCGTGATGGTTTGTTTGGCCAGATTGTAGTGGTTTATGACTGTGTAAAATTTCCCTCGAGCACTGGAATCTTGTTCAGAGTAGTAGTTTTCCAACCCAGCTGGAATGCATTGATTATTCTGAAAAGAAAAATCCATCACTTAGATTGCAGGTACAGTCCCAAACACTAGAGGTAGGGTAGTTTCATTTCTTTTCCTTTTAGTCTAAACCAACATTCCCTTTCTGTGAGGCAAGACACAACATTGAGCAATTAATTTACTAACTACAGTGTTGTCCTGCTGTGTTCAAAATGTTCTTCCCTGCAATCCTTAAACTACTCCTGCATTTGCCTGGAAGCCCAATCTGGGTTTACATCCCAGAATTAATTAACACACAAGAAACATGCTTGCCTCAAATTATTTTTAAAAGTATTCAATCTCTTGTTCCAGACATGTTTTCCTGGTTTTTTTTCCTCCCCACCTAGTGCCAGCTGTTTGGTCTACAATCGCAGGTGTCTCCATCCTACCATTAGCTTCAGGCACTTTAATACAGTTGTTTTCAGTCTGAGGGACAGAAGAAATTAATACAGATATATTGGTGGCAAGGTACGAAGGGTTTTATAGCCCAGTAAATAAGACACACAGGAAAAACATTGTGGGTGGCCAAGCTTATGTGCAAGTGTATACACACCTACAAAATACGTCACTCTTGAGATTGTCAGAGAGATGCAGCCAACAGGCTTTTAAAAAGCTATCTTTAGCTGTGGGACTACATTATTTAACTTCCCGGGAGTGTAAGAGCACTGCACAGAAGCTGCTCGATGCTCAGAGCTCTTGATTGATAGCGAAATACTCGATTTAGAGTTACATACTGAGTAGAATCCAAACTTTGCTGTTGTCTTGAACACCAAAGCGAATGTGCATGTGCAGTGCATTAGTCAGCAGGTATTGCCTAGTGCCCATTCCAGTGATGATGCAGTGCAAGCCTATGAAGCAGCTAGCTGCACTGCAGGAAAAATGACTTAGACATATCCTGTGAACCCCCAGATTTTGCTCCAGAAGGGTCTCTCCACAGCTCCTCTGCCATACCTGCCAGCCCAGGCAGTCTTGCCTGATACCTCAGACTGTTGTCAGGCACAGGCAGTCATCTGGGCAACTGAGTTGACCCTCTAAAATATAAGCTATGAGTAGCTGCAGCTTGAGGAAAAAGAAGTTTAATCATAGAATTCTGAGTGTTTTAAAAAGAAATAGACTGCTTGGTCTTCCTGCTTCCAGCACCAGAAGACTAAAATTTGTAATACTACAGCACAGAAATGAACGGCTTCTGTTCTCACAGAACGTGGCAAACGAAACAATACTGGACATTTCTGAGCACAAAAAACACACGCAAAAATGTCCTGGTTTTTAGGACCAGATGCTATCTCAAATGTGTCCACATTTACTTTTTGGTTGACACACACACACCCCCACACGGACAAAAGAGAGAGTTTATAATGGTTTAAATCATAAAATACAAAATGACTGGGGGAAAGATCCAGCAGGCAGTCTTGGCTTAATATAAATTTTGCATCCTAAAAATGTTAAAGAGTGAAAAAAAAAATCAAAAGGTATGAAAGAAAAAAGCAAGACTTGCCAAAACAACAGGCCTACAGAGGTAGTCTTATGAACCTCCCTGCCGCCGATGAAGAGAGTCTCGTGGCAAACTGGATGGCTGAAAGACAACTGTCACAAGACTAGCAGCCCTCCCTCGGAGTTAGCGCCTCATCGGTACTAAGCTGCTTGTGTGACAGAAGGTCCATGTGTGTCAGACTCACAATAGCACTCAAAGTTACCACATCCACCCAGGCTGTTTATTTGTTACCTCCTGTTAAGGTAGCAGCCAGTGCAGATCTTCCCTCACAGTTTTGTTTGAAGCAGCACTACAAAGCAGGTGGGATTTAAGCCCAGCTAAGCAGACACTTGTGCCTATTCAGCACCACTTCAGTCCACAGAGGTTTCCCCATGGTGATAATCATTGCATGTGCGAGCTGCAAGACTGGGACCAAGATTTAAAAAAAGAATTAAAAAATCTGGAATACAGCTATTTGATATGCATGTTTACCTCCATCAACCATGCCATCTTCTAGAAGTATTATCCATGCTTTATCCAGGATAACTGTCACTACTATTGATGTGGTAAAATGACTAAGTACATAGACAAAGGCATCTTTGTAGTGATTATTTCACCCAGTCATGGGACATAGTCACAATTCTAAATATTTAAAAATGGGGGAAGGAATACAATCCATTCATCTAATGAAATCTGCCAAGAAAATTCAAGCAAATATAATTATTAGTGCTGAAGACAAGCCAAGATGACTGCCAGTCTAAAAACAAATGCCACAGAATCTTCCGTTGCTTTTAGAAGCAATTTGCTTTGTAACAGGAAAAATAGCTCAGTAATGTTATTTTTTGTAGTCACAAACATGTATAACATCTGACAGAAGAGCCTAAAGAAACACACAGCAGAGTTTCCATCTTGACTGCAGTTTTGCTCCTGGGATTTCAAGCTTCCAGAAAAGACAGGAAAAACCTCTCCTACTCACTGCTCCTTGTGTACTGGCCAAGGACAGCGCCCTTTGCTTAGCTCCTAGTCGAGGCAAGCCATACTGGTGCCAATTCTCCTGCTGCTTGCCTGAGACCTTCAGCTTATGGAGAACATTCCTCTCCACCTCTTTATTTGTTTCCATGGTTCCCAGGTGAGAGAAGTAATAAGGAAGGCCATGGAGAAACTGGGATGGTCCAGAGTGAGTTGCCAGTCTCTTGCTTCTTTCACAACCCTTCTAGTTCAGAAATCAGTTATGGGTTAAGGCCTTTGATGCCAGAGAAATCCTGGTTGCCAGTCTGTATCTGGCTGTATTAAGATGACTCCTTTTGTTCCTTTGGCATAAAGACCCCAGTGGTATTCACTTACAAAGAGCATCTTCTGTCACATTAACTCCAAACTTAATAGATGATGATGTTGTCTTTAATGCACTGAAATTGTTGTACTGTCCATGAGTCTGACAGAACACAGGTGCCTTGGCAAGAAAAGCTGAAGGGTAAGAGATGCAGTGCGGAGCATACTGAAGCCCTGGAGGAATTCCTCCAGGATGTAAGTGCACTCAGATCTTTGAGGAAAACTCCAGCGAGTCTCACCAACAGCCAGGATAGAGTGCTTCAGACAGCAATCTACACAACAGCAGAAAGTTTGAGCAAGCACAAAAGCAAGGCTCAAGCACTTTAAGATTGCTATACAAAGGAAAATAAGCACCTTTCTAAGCACACCTTCAAAGCCCTGGATGTGTAGGACAGCAGAAAGGCTGAAGACACTGAAACCTTTGGAACTGCTCCACCCACGAGAGCATCAAAGCAGAGAAGAGCCAGTCTGACTTGCAGCAGTGGTAGCTCAGTCTTTACACAGAGATTCCTATAGTACCAGGCTTCCTCGGGACACCTTTGCCCTTAACCAGGAAATCACATCAGCATCCAAAGCCTGGGGACATCCAGGCCAGAGAATGTTGTTGAGTCCACCTGAAGTACAAAGCAAGTCCACAGAGACACTGGCCACAAGGTGACAGACGACTTCATCTCTCTTAGGACACCTGTGTCAAGCTATGCCGTGACGTATTATGGACTCGCCCAAAAAAAGATGCAAAGGCAACAAATAACACAAATTCATGTCAACACTGTCAGTCTCAGGCCTTGGGTCATTCACTAACATGTTTATCCTGTAAAACTCTTAAGAGTTAAATGACCAAAGATGCTGTGTCTCCTGGCATTATGCCGTCAAGCAGCTAGGAAACAGCCTCTACAAAACCCAACACTGGGAGAGTAACAGTAACGCAGTCCTGTGTATGTGCTGGACCTTAAAAACAAAGCGTGAGCTATGGGACGTTCTGTTGTAGCTTCTGTTTCAAACACAGGGCCCCAGGGAGAGAAACCCAGCCAGAGTCTGTTCACAGTGCCACTGAAACATGGCTAAGAAACTGTCCTCTCCTTAAATGTTTGCGACACTAGGAAGAAAAGACGAAAGAAGACAGAAGGCTGCAACTCAAAGGGACAAGATGGTATGAAAGGAAGCAGAAGCAACAGACTGTTACTAGACTTATGACAGGAGCACATAACTGGCCATTCCTGTCAAGTCAGGATCACATCAAGATAGGCTCCGTAGGAACATACGGTCCCTACTCCAAATTGCTCAAAGCCACAAGAAAACTTAGGAAAAAAAGGCTATCATCCCACGAGGCATAAGTGCAGAGGGGTTTCAGTGCTTGTCTGAGACAACACAAAAAACCATCAGCAGAACCAAAAGCTGGATCTCTTGAGTTACCGCCAAATATTCTAGCCACAGTATCCTCTGCTCTTGAACCAAAGCAAAGCAGTAACCTAAAACTCAAAGCTTGGAGCCAAGTTAATCCAGCAGGGCATGACTGATTGTAACTTTGGAACAGATTCTTGTAAGATACTTATGTGCCTCAAGTGACAGAATCAAAAGTCCTGAACAGGATCATCGAGGAGCACTGAGGCAGCCATTCCTTCTTAAAACCTTTTGAAGATCATACTAGGTACCCATTTGATTCATTACGTGACTAAATATTCTTAAAAAAATTACAGAGAAGAATGCCATTGCCACTGCTACTTTTCTAATCTAATTACAGCCAAGTTCAACCCTGCTAAATTTACAACCAGGAAATGAATGTTACCTTTATGACCTTCAGCCCAGGTCATAGCTGAGGGGACAGCAGTACCATCTCACAAGAATGAAGTGAGCCCCAGCCTCCCTTTCAGCTAGCACCAGTATTTTTTCCAATAAATGTGTTTTCCCTTTTTTGGCATCACTTTTGGCCTGTGGCAGTAGGGCTCAGAGGTCACTGTTCTAGAACAGTAAGTTCTTTCTACAAAAATAACCCTAAGGTAACTCTGCTACTCTTAATGAGAACATCACTCTACTGTTTCTTTGACACATATTCCAGGGTATTTTTTTTCCTCCAGGTTTTATCATGCTCTTCTGTCCCAAGACACATTAATTTGGAGAAACACGCAACATTAAACCGTATGACCCAATGAATGAGGGCTTTGTCTAGGCAATTGCAGATGAAGTAGGTTTGAAGGGCACTGATGTTGGGACTTTTGCTATAGTTTCAGTGTTTAAAGCATTAGCAAAACAACAACATTATGAAAATTGTGCAATAGTTCAACCTTAATTATAAATTAAGCAGAAAGAGACATAGCAGGAAACACACTAACCTATGAAAACAAACACAATTTTCAATGCAATACAGCATGACTTAATCAAGGTTATGCAGAAAACAGCACAAAGAATATTACATGCTCTCCTATTCTTCTAGAACGTGTACACCATTTACCTTGAAAACAAATCCTTCTGGACAGGTATGATCATACTTGTAAACCTTGTAGACTACCAGAAATACAACACACGTTAAGAACGCAAGGGCAAAAAGGACCAGCACAGTTACCTGTAAAGAAAAATAAAACATGCTCATGTTAGTAATGCACTGCTTATTATGTTGCTGTTTGTTACTACAGACTAGAGAAGCCAGCTGTGAATGCACTTTAAGTAAAATCAAAGGATAAAAACAGCTACTGAATTATTGAGGGAGAACAGGGAAACAGCATATAAGTGCTTCTACCTCCCCATTTTCGGAGAAGAAAGTGGATGATCTGGTCAGCGGCCCATTGTCCCTGTACTGCAAGGCTTTTTTGGTTGCATTTCTGTTCAGTGCACAGATGAGGCCAGAAGGACACACTGAGGTAGCTTCGGTCTGCTGCTTTTTCAGTGTTTGGATGATGCAAGTGTAAGTCTAGTTTATGTCAGCTGATAAGCACGTTTGTTTTCCCTGTGCCTGTCCAAGAATGGAGTCAGGTGACAGTAAGTTAGCACAGGTGTCATCCAGATAATACAAATTTGACTCTAGCAGGGCAAGGAGAAAGTAACATCCGCCCCCTCTTCTTAGGATGAGAGTTTGTTGCACCTGCTAGGAATGTATGGGTAGTTACACCAGTAGCCTGCACACTTGGTTACTCTGCTCCTTAATTTATAGGTTGAAACAGTACTTCATCACACAGAGACCGTACAGGAGTAGCTCACTGCCAGATGCATAACGGAACACACCACGTTCAACACAGGGCTAGCCTCGAGACGTTCCATTGCACCTCTCCACAGTGCTCACAGAGAAGCCATTACAGACTGCATTACATGGCACTGACTTTTCACCTTAAGGTCCTTAAGTACCTTTCCAGTCCTGAATTTGAACTAGAGGAAAATCCAAGACACACCTTAAGTTGAGTCTGAAATCAGTGTCAGTATCAAGCTAACCTTTCCCAGGAATAAACTCTGAGCAGCTTGAGACCAGCAGCCTTTCAGGTGAGCTGGGAGACAGAACTACCTCTACAATTACCACTGACAAGATAAAGCACAAGACTTTGGTCTAGCAGTTACACCACAAAGGTCCCTGATTCAGACCTGTTTTTGTGGTTTTTTTGAAGGTATGAGCGGAGCAAATAGCCTTCATTATCTGGGAGAGTGTCCCAGGTGTGTGTGTTTTTATTATTCTGAAGCCTCTACTGATAGACAAATGAGTGGCTCGAGGAGATTACAGAATAAGAGTGGTTGAGCTTGGTTTTTTTGGCAAGTTAGAAAGAAGGCAGCATGTGCTACAGCATAAAAAACAGTAATAAAAAGAAACAAGATTATATAAAACGAAGTATAATATGATCTAAATTTTAAAGGAAGACAAATAAGCCAGCTACATACACTCCCTAAAAAGAGAACTTAGGCACATCAGGGTCAATTATGCAAACAAGAATAATGTGGTATTTGAGAAAGCAACCAAAAAAATTGTAGCTTTGCCTCTTGGTAAAAAAAGCCACCACACACTCCCTTTATGATAAACCCCAGAAATAACAGGATTTGCAACACTGCAAACTGCATGTGGAAGTGAGACTGGTACACTGAAGGTCTGAGATTACCTTTAGAGACTTCTCATGCTAGGGAAGCAAACTTCACCATGGGCAGACAACAACAAGTGTTAAATTTCCTGGCTGAGAAAAGGTTGGGGAGTATTGTGTGCTGCTCAAGCCAAGGATTTTATAAGGAATTTTGATAGAAAATAAGCAAAAAAAAAGGAGGGCTGGAGGAGAGACAGGGAAAACTGCAGATCAGAAAGCAATTTAGCAGAAGAAATGTAGATATTAATGTAACAATGCCAATCAAAATGACACATGGAGCAAAGGACCTTTCTGGTTAACAGCAACATCTTCAGTTTCTCAGAACAGTCACCGGATTACAAAAAAAAAAAAAAGAAAAAAACCCACATCTTCTTAAATCATCCTCCAAAAGCCTCACACTGACATCGATTTTCAAATCCAGTTAGTCCTTCCCCAATTTTATTACTCGTTTGCATACAGAAAAGTTAACATGGATAGATCACTATCTTGCCGACCTCATATTTTCTGCTTACATGTCCCACGTCTCTGTATGTCCTGCATGAATCCAAGAGATAAAGCACATTTTCCTTTCTGGTCATTCTCTGTGGCCCAGTTTAACAACAAACAACAAACCCCCCCCCATTCCTGGCCAAGCCATGCCCTAGCTCAGCCCTCTCATGTGTTTTTAATCAGGCCTCTCCCTTTCTTCTTCTACACTTGTTTGGGGCCTCTTCCTGTGTTTCCTGAGCCATCCCACCCACACACATGTACAAGACCCTTCACCCTCTGGTTTGACCCAAACCTTGCATCCCACCTTCCAGTGTTTTCCCCTCCCCACAACTGTAACAAGCCTTATTCTCTATTCTTCCCCCAAAATCCTCCTTGCACTCCAGAAGAAAAACTGACCTTTCTCCCCTAAGCTTGCAGTTCCCACTTGGGACTCCTTGTCCCACCTCCCCAGCACCTTGCTGGTATCTCTAAGTCCCACACACTACCTGTGTCATGCTATACCCATCTGCAGATGCCCAGGGTCCACCAGCCCCGCCAGGCCATGGGGCCCTAACCATGCCTGGGCCCCAAAGCATGTCTGCAGCCCTGTGCGCCTGCGAGGCCATGGGCCCAAGGCCTTCCGCCCCCGCTGAGCTCCAGCTGCTGCTGGGCAGCATGGGAAGATGAGGAACCAGAAAGGAGGGAGCACTCCTCACCCAGCCCAGCAGCTCTGCAACACACACCTGGCCTGGTCCAAGTTGCAGGTTTTGGGTCATTCACTTCCCACTGACCCATTCCTTTGCTCTGACAGTCCCTGATCTTTCCCTTAGAGAAGAAACGGAAAAGAGAGACTAGAAAGTGGGGACAGAAACGATAAAATCCAGTTGGGATTATTGCTGAGGCTTCCCATGCCCTACAAGATATGTTCCACACAGCCTTCACGAACGGCTGCTCTCTCTAGGAGTACAGGCCTGTGACATGGGACACGGACACCAAGCAGAACAACTGCTATGGTACAGATCAAATCCACTCACATTTGTCTCCTCCACAGACAGGCGTAAACAGGTTAAAATGCTTTGAAAAATATTCTCAAATCTCAAAGCATTTTAAAAATATTCCCTGGCTACCCTACTGGCCAGGAAGAGTAGAATTGTAACATTATTTCCCAGTCGTAACCATTTCGACATACAGATGAGGCCTCAGGAAAGCTAAGCAGGCTATTTTGTAGTTGAGACCAAATACTGGACAATGGAAAAATATTTGTAGTTCCACAATTACCGCAGAATCTTTCTCCAAGGCTCTGAAACTGTTTTGGAAAGTACTTACGGTTTTTGACAGAGGTTAAAAGCTCAGTGTTGTGCGGATTGGTGGAGCCTGGCAGGTTGTAGAGCCACAGCCTCAGGGCTGATTTGCTGAGACATGGAGCATCTACCTGTTTCACTGACCTACGTGGAGCTGTGAGTTCTCACCGCTTGTACAAGTCACGCCCAGCATGGTTCTTCCATCGCCACACAGTAAGCCACTGGGAAGAGCTCTCAGGGCTCTTGGTTCATAATTCTCAGCGAATCTTTCTCTTGCACTTAACTGTATCTCCTAATCTTATTAATTTTGGTATTAACACGTAAATTTTTACTCTCATTATCTCCAATAATTTGCAATCACATGCCATTTGCAAATCCCTAATCAAGTAAGCTCTTGTATCCTTCCTATCAGGAGAGATGCTCCCTTCTTTTGCCATCCTTCAGGGCAATAGTAACTTCCATGTAAGTAGAGGACAGTTGCACATGCAAACACCACAGATGGAAAGAAATCCATCACTAGATTCCAAGGCAATCCCAAGCACCTGTTAATCCAATCCACTTCTCCCTTATAAACTGAAAATCCTTCTCTTCCTTCTAATACCCATTTTCCTTCACTCTCATAATAACCTACCACCAATGGTCCAGAATTGTCAGATCCTCAGGTTCAGTTCTGAACCTGAGGCAGTAAGCTTCTCTCCCCTGCCAGTAACACAGCGTGACCCTGCGTCCCTGCCTCGCCATCTGAGCCCTCTCCTCCCAGATGCCTTTCAGAAGTACAAGCACAGAAAGAGGGAGGGCGACAAGCTGCTCTTCAGACCACAAGCGCTACCAAAGCTGTCATTTTATTGCTTTCTTCTGCAGCAACTTTGCACACTTGCTATAAACTAAAGGAAAGTTATTCTCTTCTTCCTACCGGGGCACTAGCAGCAACTTGCCCTCCTAGTAGGAGAGGATGCAATGCATGCGCAAGCACCACCCCCCTCTCTTCTAGAATCTTGAGCCTCTTCTCCTTGTGGTACCCAGCTGGCTGAGCACAGGACCCCACACAGTGGGAGCAGAAGTCTGTTGAATTACTATAATCATTCACTGCCATGTACATCCTGCAGAACTCCAAGGTGCCTGTCGCACCTCACAAGTGATGGGCTTTTAAAATACTTTTTATGAAATAACTACAAGATAGCACAAACAACCATTTCTTTTAACTAGGAACTCAAAGCTCTCTCTTCATCTTGAGAGCGCCCTTTAAAGTTGGTTTTAAGGTGATCTGTCAGCAAAACTAAATGAACAGAAAAGATGACAAAGTATGCATGTGGCAGATCTTCGAATAGATTGTAAGTGAAGAGCAGAAGGACAACGTCTAGCCAGAAGCCATTATAGTAACCGAAATGAGGGATGACGAATGAATGAACTAAGTGTACCCACAGCAAAAAAACCTGTCTTCCATCTCTGTGAGCATTGAGATGAACAAATGAAACTCACCACATCTGACAACTACACTAACATGTAAACAGCTCGTGGTAAGGCTTTACCATCAAGATCTGCTAGATCTTCCCATCAGTCCGTCCTACTTTGCTACAGCTGCACAACACTACAAGCTGTATTTCTCTGCCTGCCTACTGGAGTCTCCTCCTTTTGCTAACATTTATTGCACTCCATTTTAATCAAGCCAGAATATTACAGCAAAATTCATCAATTGCACCAACTGTGTCTGCTTCTCTTCATACCCCTTCCTGGCTCCTGTCCCTTTCTGAAGAAATTACAAGCCATGTTTCAAGGCATGCACAAGTCTGCCCCTTTTGCTCCTCTTAGCTCTCTCTCCCAGAATCATTAAGGTTGGAAAAGACCTT
>NW_010549663.1:0-28036 GCF_000687285.1 Phaethon lepturus
TCGCTGAGCGCAGCCTGGCCCGCCGGCTCACAGAACCTCACGCTCCGACCAAGGGGTTGTTAATCGACAGGACTTCCCAAACTGAACGGAAGTCCCAAATTCTCAGCGCTAGTCACCTCCTCTCCGCTCCCCGGCCGTGGTCACTCCCCTTTACACATTTCAAGCCAAGCAGGTCTAGCCACCGCTAGTTTTGAAGAGCAAGGGACAAACATTGCTAACCAGAATTCCCTCCTAGAAGCTTCTTCGCTAAGCGGCAAAGCCTCCTTCCTCGTCCCTAAGAGACCACCTTCGTTTCAAAGGACGAACAAATTAAGAGATTCCCCACTTGTCCACAGGGAACATGTGAAATCCTGCCAGAACAGCCAATACTGCTGAAACATTGGCAGCGCGTCAGTCCCTGACACTACCAGAAGTTCTGTTTTTCATCTTGACCACGTATTTGGTCAACTCATTAAGAGATAAGTCTAATTTTGACAGCTTTAGGCTTACTATGTTACATTAATTTTAACTGCCTACCAGATTTAAGAGATCTAACTACGCCTGCTCTTTCTGTGTCTATTAACTTACCTGCATATAATTCTAGCTAGTGAGGATTTGTGAAAAGACATATAATTCACTGTAACAGTCCCATCCACTGTGCTTACCCTGACAAGCTCACCATGAAAGCAATCTATTCTTCCTAACTTATGGAAGTCCTTTTCCATCCCAAATCTTGCAGTTCATACTGAATCACATCTCCCACTGAAATAATGGTTTCTTTTACTGAACAAAAGTTACAGAGTTTGGCCCAGGTTTACAAAGTCATTAATGGTTTATACCTGAATTAATTAGTGAGAAGGGAGAGACTTTTGAATTGCCCCTTATGTTGGCATCTCCTTCCAAAATGTTTACCTGTTTGAAATCCATGTGGCTTTTATGTTTCTGGTACCAAAGAATCTGTTCAGCAGCTGGGACTGCTGCCATTTTGTGAAATTGGGTTAATGCAGTCAGCTACAAAAAAAGATACTAAACTGGTTCATGGGAACTTATTTTAGATTAAACGAAAAGAAAGAAATAGCCTTTAAAAGACCATTCAGGGGAGGCGGGGGGGAAGCAGAAGACTGCTTTTTGTATGCAGGAAAACCTGATTAAACCTTTCTTTAATTTCCATGAACAACACATCATCTAAGCTTTTTTACCTCCTGTCAGCTCTGCAGAAGACCAGACCTAGGAAAGAAATCCAGGCCAGAAGGCAGAACATAATTTTGATCGCACAAACCTGATTAAAAACAGAAAAATTAAAAGACTCTAAAGCAGAGAGAACCGCAAAAATCAAAGCAAAAGAGAAAAATGTTTTGCCAAGTCTTGGCAATGAATAAAGTTGAGATTCTTTGTTCAAGATCAGAAGACAGTCAAGGTTTTAAAAGTGGGTAAACTGATAGAATTTTATCGTTGTTGGAGACAAGGACAAGACATATGGAAAGATGAGGAACCATGTTTGACCCAGGCTGACATGTTTCTCTCATGAGAAAGTGGCACAAAAAACCAGAAGTGTCATGAAATAAATTTTGGATTGAAATAACAGAACAACTGCTGTTCTTTACTGATCTTTACTGATCTGGGAATCTGTAAATCCGGGGGCCATCAAGCAAGCAGGGCTCAGACAGGGATATTGGAGTTGGGATTCCCTCAGTCGCAGCTCAATGCTTCAAGGGCATCAGAGGCTCTGGTTACAAGACAGCGGCAGTTCTGGCTGATCAGGGGCAGTTGGAGGCTTCACAAGCCTTGCTTGTCTTCCCTGGGCCAGTGGCACTTGCTGATTATCATGGGCTCATGTTTATGCCTGTGAAATAGTATATCACAAACTTTCCTAGATTAGAAAGAAATGGCTGAGTTGAAGCAGTAGAGGACAGCTGTAGGCCATCTTTCTGCACTGATTTTCTCTCATGGCCATTCCAGATAGCCACTGTCAGCTCTCAAAGTGCTTTGCAAAATAGGTAGCCTACTGTTGCTATAGCAAAAGTCATGTTCCTAGGAGAGTTATTGTTAATTTCAGCCATGAAGCAACAGTCACTGTAAGACACAGATTCTTCCTCATCCCACTTGCAGCCCAGAGCAACACTGAGCAAAAAGCAAAGGATTATGTGTCACAGGAATTAATTCATAACTGCAGAACTATGTGAATTGTCCTCTGAAATTCACGACGGAAATTGCTCTGACTTTGCAAGACAGTTTGTCAAAATTGCAAATGAAGCATTGCGACTGCGGTTGCCAGAGAAGGGTGTTGTGTGCGTGTGTGTATCTGACACGCACACATGTGTGTGTAAAGTGGAAGGTTGGCTTGGTGCCACCATATGCTGTTTACCTTCACAGGGGCTCACGCTGGGTAATAGGCAGCAGAAAAGGAAACAACGGCTTTCTAAAGAACTGGATGTGTTGGTGAAGATGAACAGATGCGCAGAGCAGATTTCACTAACTCTGATAATCAGGTTCATAACGCTGAACTATCAGCTGCACCACAGAAGTTACTCTGCCTCAGCCTTTACCCATGAGAAAAGACCAGGTATTTCTTGACCCACACTTGTGAAAACAATTGCTTGCAAGTTCAAGGAAGCTCATGTGACTAAGCTGCAGTTACAAAAGCACTGCCTTCAGCTAAGGTCCACAGCATGTATGGCAGTAATATTATTCCAAACCTTTAAAGACACAGCAGATAATGACATTAATGCAAGCCTAGAGCTTGTTGATTTGCTTCTGTGCAGTGACCAGCCATTCTGATACAGACCACCAGTACTGCTGTTTGAAGGCACTGGGGTGAGGCAAGAGATGACCTAAGAAGTCTGACACATGTGCTTGCTGACAAGTAATAGATTCAGCTTCTTTGACGCCAGCCAAGGTTTGATAGAGCCCAACTTAGCTGGTCAGAAAAATAATCACCATGTACATACAAGATACAAATGTGCATTTAACAGGGGGAGGAGGTCTGCTCTCTTGTAAAATTCTCAGTAGGCTTTCCTGAAAAAGGAAATTCACATTTTTCACTCAAGTAAATATTACAGTTTGTCTGTGCTTTGTAATAAAATATTAATATTGCATTATGCAATGCTTCATGTATCAGATGAAATGAGTCCTGACATTGGGCTTTCTGCAGAGAAGTTTCGTTTTTCATAATTAGTGAAATTCACTTTACATGTGTTAGACTTCCCCCCTGAAAAAAAAAATACCCCTGCATTGCACTTTCTCTCAAGTAGTGAAGTGGGTTTTTTTCCCACTCAAATTGCATGTAATAAAAGAGAGGCAATTGCGCTCTCAAAAGAAACTGTAAACACACTGTTAACACAAGCACCTACTTCTTTGAAATTCCTGTTTCTTGGTAGATGGACTCTGCTATTTGTGCTGAGCATTATGTCAATACAGAGAATCTGAAGTATTTCCAAGAGGTGGTCTAGAAGAGGCACTAATGCACAGGAGTGAGCACTAAGATATTTTTCCCACATTTGACACAATCAATACTGCCCCAGTAACTACAAACTTGTAGCGGACAGCAAATTGAAATACTGTGGCTAAGGAACCACTTCCAGATTTTGATGCCAACTGTCCTTTACCCAGATATTACTTCTTCAGCCCCGTGGGTTTGTTTTTTAAGGTTGGAGGGGTCATTATTGCCTCCAGCACTAGCCTTTAACAGTCATATACATTGCAAAAACTATGAAACACAGGCATATCAAAGTGCCCATATCTAAAGGGGATCCCAAGCCACCAGGCTAAGATAGCTGGGCAGCCCTGTCTGATGGTGCTACCACTAAGCAAAGCATAGTTTGCCATGGATGACATGCAGTTAGCATGATATTTTGCTAATGGCACAACTGTTTTAAGGTCTGATGTTGCCAGTAACTAACACGTAAAGTGACAAATGCTCATTCAGTAACCTGAAATTAATAAAAAAATTATTATTGCTTGTCAATATGTGAAAAGGAGCTGGTTACACTAGTTGGGCAAAGGAGGGAACTGAGAGATAAGCTTTCAGAAAAGTGATTTTTAGCTAGTTAAGTGATGTTTATGAAATATAATGACACTATTAAAACTGTCTGGACTCAAGGGTGCCATAAAGTATTCATATCACTTTAATCTTACTTTTGTTCTGATAGACAGAAAATGGTGATGTGTAATCCAGTTATATTTATAATTTTAATTTTATTTCAAATTTGATGTTATTTACATTTTAATATTGCCTCAGGTACATATGTAAGATGTTGCTTGTAGTGTTTCTTTTCAGTGAAATGACATCAAGCAAAGCTGGGGTTTTCTGCAACAGAACACGCATCAAAATGATAACTACCCCCTTTAAGTTATTTTCATTAAGGATTACTTTACATTTCACACCTGAACTTAAAGATTTACCTGATAATATGAAATACCACGTTCATACTAAGGATTTGTTAGATACTTCAATTGAAAAGGTTCATTAATTTGAAAGAGTAACACACAATTTTACCTAAAAAATTGTCTCCGTTTCATTCAGTGAGTGAGAATAGACTTTGACTGATCTAGGTTAATGCCTATGTCTGTCTGTCTTTATTATGAAACAAATTGGCTTTATTCAGGAAATGATAGTCATAAGTATGGCTTATGATTATAGACAGGACACTGATTTCACCAATTCATGCCACACCAGCAGAATCAGACCCAATGTTTTGGAATTGTTTTGTGTCCCACCAACCACATTTTTCTTCCATTCACAAGTGGCTTTTCAAGGAATCTATGAGGCAGATTTCATTTTTTTAAGCTGTCCTTCTTCTAATTGAATTTGGCCTTAAAGGAGAAGAAAAAAGAAAAAGGAGAAAAATAATCTTTCTTGGTGCTTCTGCCCGCAAGGGACAACATGTTTTTAGAATTTAGGATAAGGAAAAGTGCGCTGGATTGATTCCAGTTACTTGAGTTATACAGGGAATATCCATCCCCAGAATAGCTTTCATGGTTGTTACTTGCCAATTGACACAAATTAAGAGCAGATTGTTTTTCATTCGATTCCTTCTTTTCTCAGGTCTCTAATTTCATATTCCTGCTATAGCTTCCCCATCTTTTTCCCCACCTCCCTCACTTCCTTGCACACTGCTATAAAAAGAAACATTTTCTTCTGTCTTTAGTGCTCAGAAGTTTGATTCAGAGCTTGAGTATGACTAATGAAAAACAATGTTTACAAATTTAATTGAGTGAAGAAAGATTTGAAAAGGATTTTCAGTGTGCATACTTATGTTTGTTCTGTTGTGTCTTTGTGTGATTGTTAGGGAATATGTAGCTAATTCTATAGAAAAGAAAAAAAATTGTTTTCTGTAGCTTCTTGTTTACTAAGGAAAAAAATAAAGTAGTTTAATCTCATAAAAATATCCACCTTCCACAACTAACAGCAAGTATGGAAAAGAAATTGAAAATATTTGGTAGATCTACAGAAAAATGGGGTTTTGAGACAGAGCTAGATGAAATTAACATACCTCTGAATAAGAGGATTTGTTTTTAAAATCAGGCACCAGGTCTGCAAGTAAAACTGGGTTTGTTCCATCTTCCCTGCTATATAAAATTAATAAAGATTCACCTCATCACTTTGATGACTACTTGATCTCACATGCCAGGAGGCCTTCCTCTTCATTGCTCTCGTCCTGGAAATCACAGAGGTATGTGGACTGTAAGAGGGTGTAGGTTTACAGAGGAAGGAACACATGATGGGAATTTCAGGACAGTTGACATGAGAGGATAAAAAGGCCATTGTAATCATTCACGTGTTACTTAATATTTTTTAACAACAATTGCTCCGCTCTGTACTCAAGGACCTTTCATTGTAAATTAACCACGTTTTCAAGGCAGGGTTAGAACAAAGAGCACACATACTAGAACTTTCAGTACAGGATCCATAAAAGCCTCATGTGCGTTGCTGAACAGCAGCATGTAAAGAAACAACCCAAAGTCATTTATTCCTCTATCGTTTGACAGTTTAAACAAAACATATAAATAGATTGTTAATGTTCAGTGGTAGCAAACAGCCCAAGCTTGCCCTAGGACAAAGGAACACTACAGGCCTATTTCTGCTGATGGGCGACTTTAAAAGTGATTCGGAAATCACACGTATATGATAAAATAAATGCATCATCAAGTAACGATCAGTTATTTTCTAAAGTATTGTTAAAAGTACAGGATGAGAGGGGGGACATTGTGGGCTTGGATTAAACAACAGTGGAAAGAAATTCAAACTGAATTGCACTAGATTTAGCAAACCATTTAGGAATGGCTTAGAATGGTTTGGAACAATTTAGGAATGAATACTGCAGGTCTCTGCAGGCCATTAAGTTAGCATAAGCCATAATGTCAAGAACCTGGTGTAAAGAAACCTATAACAGTTTCATAACCATGACCAGACACGGCCTGTATTTAATAGGCAATTAGTTACAGCTTGGAGTGACAAGTATACTTTTGTCTCTAGATCTGCCAACTTCTTTCATTTTATTTTCCTCATTACAGTTGATGAAGAAATAAGAGAAGCATTAAAATGCAAAGGGACAAGCTAGGTACAATTGCCGTATCTGCACCATGCTGGGTTGAACTCCTTCAGTGGACTGTCTTGCATCATACAAGGTATTTGCATGCCCCCGGAGTGTTATTTATTCCTTATTCCTTTATGTAAATTAATGCAGTTGTTTGGTTTGTGAACAGCATGCTGCTAGTTTTTAGAGTTTTTTGCAGGGAGAAAGAGTCTTATGTTTAGAAGTACATTATCACAACAGGACTATTCTCTGCAGCTATGTCAACAGCTAAAATACTGTTATGAGGAAGAAGGGGCCTGAAAAAGCCAGCCCTTTATGACAATGTGTAAGGCAGGATCAATTTTGTTCCATAAAAGACCCTAGCTGGGGCTATTTATATTAGCATTCAGCCTTCGTTGAAGACCTCCCTGATAAAATTTGCCTGTCTCTGCATATTATAAAGTATTTTGCTTCTCTGGACTACTCATTAAAGAAGCAGCATCTGATCATACCCAGTAGTTGCATTTCTGCTATGCAGTTCCCACCTCTCCTATTAAGTATTCCCAGGCCACTAGGTCTGTTGTTAAGTAACATTACCATAAATTTTCCAGGGGAAAGACTACAGCACAAACAGACTCCTGGAGGGAAAGAAAGGTGCCCTAGCTAATGGCTAGACTTACATATTGTGTCCTGCAACTCCTTCCATGTTGAGGGGACTTCACCAGCTGCTGAAAACCTGTTTGCACAAGGAGCAGTCCTGGGGTCAGAAACGAATCTGCAAAGCAATTGTCACGGCACCTTTTGGCAGAGATAGTGCTGGGAGAAGAAAAGACAGTGTAAGACTTACTTAATTAATGCAAATCAATAGATTTAAAAGTACTGAACAGCACTGGTGAAAAATCTTTCAACAGTTTTCTCAGGTATTTGTGCAACCTGATACAGGAACTGTGTGCTAAAAAGTCTCATAAAATGCAAGTTTCACAGCTCAGTCTGTCTTTTCTGCCTCTGTTATAATAACCATATTTTACTTCAGTGTGGCTCCTTTCTCAGACAAAAAATGAGAAATCTTTACTTGTGCCTATGTCTGCCTTCAGGAATTACTTTCCATGTACTATTAATATGTGGTGTTAAACAGACAGTGTTCAGTCCCAGAAACGGAAAACGTATAAACTTACCAAGATGCTGCTGCACCTGAGCTAATCAGGCCTAACAATCCCAGGCAAAACCCCACATTAATTCAGTTTTCTTGCTGCTAGGACCAAGGCAAGCATGTCTGCAGCATGTGGCTGCACCAGCTCCCTTCGAGCCCTGCGGTGCTCTGCTCCACTGTGGTGGTATACAAATGTCCTCTGTGGACATTCTCCATCTCACCCATGTGTTGTAAGCTGTTGGGGTGGTGGAGTGGTGGTGGTGAGGGCTTCTCCTTTTGTGTCCCCGTGGAATTGAGTTTAAGACCCTTGAAATCTTTGATGGATTGTGTCTCACAGGCTTACAGTAGTTGACTGCATAATGGCATAAAAGGGGACACATTTGTGTTGTAGAGGTAATTTTTTCTAGTTGTAGAAAGTATTTAGAAAGTAAACTATGAAAATGAAAGTGTGCATTTGTACTAAAAACAATTCAAAAGTTGTAGCTACCTAGTCTACCAAGTAATAGACAAAAACATGCAATTAATGTGACCAATAAAAAACAAAGCCCTTCCCTCTCCCCTTCATTCAAGGGTAATAATTCTTTAAATAGTTTCAAAAAATGTTGAGGCTCACTTGTAGGAGGGAAGGAGAGAACAAGAGGAATAGCAGTTATTTTCTTTCTTCAAACTCTTTGTCACACACAGAATTGAGCTCCAAAGTTCCCAGATGGGTTTCTCCTGTGACAGAGAGTTTGTGCGTGTCCGATGGTCCTCCTGAGCCGGCTCTCCTGGTAAGCCAGTCCTTCTCATGGCAGCGCAGAGAAGCAGCTGCTTCTGCTATGGCGACAGCCAGGGCAGTGAATGGATTTGTCTAAAATTTCTGTCGTATTCAGGGTTTGCTCTGCTTCTCCTGGTTTGTCACTGCTCGTGTTGTTTGCTGGCCTTGGATTGACAGAAATAGGTGCTGCTCACACGTAGTAAGTCCCCAAAGGACTCACAACCCAGGTAAACATAGGCTGATGAACAAAGAGTAGTTATTGTTGTTTTATGAAGGGGAAGGGGAGGGGCTGAGGTCTGGGGCAGAGCTGGAAAGTGACGACAAGCCACGAGGCACCGAGCCCTGACCCCAGTCACCACCTCTGTCTCCCCAGCACAGCCACAAACCTCCAACTCAAACCTAAGCTGTGGGTGTAACAGCACGCTGCCAGCTTTTTGAAAGTCAGATGCTTTGACTGCCATCAGCACACAAACCACAAAACCTACCATCTCTTTTTAGGTGTTCTCTGACCTGTCCAGGTTAGGTATTTCCTCTCATGAGCATAAAAACATAAAAATGTATTTTGAGAGCATTCACTCGCTCTCCCTAATGTCACTGTTCAAGGGGGGTTGTTGAGACAGAAGAGAGAAAAACTGACTTCTCTGAAGAAGTGTGGACTGGGAGTGAAGCTGGCAACTCAAGACCAGTTAATCATAGAATTATAGAATCATAGAATCTTTGGGTTGGAAGGGACCTTTAAAGGCCATCTAGTCCAACCCCCCTACAATGAGCAGGGACAGCTTCAACTAGAGCAGGTTACTCAGAGCCCTGTCCAACCTGACCTGGAATGTTTCCAGGGATGGGGCATCTACCACCTCTCTGGGCAACATGTGCCAGGGTTTCACCACCCTCATTGTGAAAAATTTCTTCCTTATATCTAGTGGAAATCTACCCTCTTTTAGTTTAAAACTGTTATCCCTTGTCCTATCACTACAGGGCTCTGCTAAAAATTCTGTCCTCATCTTTCTTAGAAGCCCCCTTTAAGTACTGGAAGGCTGCAGTAAGGTCTCCCCAGAGCCCTCTCTTCTCCAGGATGAACAACCCCAACTCTCTCAGCCTGTCCTCACAAGAGAGGTGTTCCATCCCTCTGATCATTTTTGGGGCCCTCCTCTGGACCTTCTGCAACAGGTGTGCTGAGGGCACCAGAGCTGGATGCAGGGCTCCAGGTGGGGTCTCACCAGAGTGGAGTAGAGGGGCAGAATCACCTCCCTCGACCTGCTGACCATGCTGCTTTGGATGCATCCTAGGATACGGTTGGCCTTCTGGGCTGTGAGTGCCCATTGACAGTTCATGTCCAGCTTTTCATCCGCCAGTACCCCCAAGTCCTTCTGGCAGGGGTGATCTCTATTCCTTCCGCCCCCCGCCTGTACTGATACTGGGGGTTGCCCCGATCCAGGTGCAGGACCCTGCACTTGGCCTTGTTGAACTTCATGAGGTTCACATGGACCCATTCCCTGAGCTTGTCCAGATCCCTCTGGATGGCATCCCATCCCTCAGTTGTGTCAACTGCACCACTCAGCTTGGTGTCGTCTGCAAACTTGTTGAGGGTGCACTGTCTATGTCATGGATGAAGACATTAAACAGTACTGGTCCCAATATGGGCCCCTAAGGGACACCACTCGTCACTGATCTCCATCTTGACATTGAGCCATTGACTACTGTGCTCTGGATGTGACCATCCAACCAATTCCTCATCCACTGAATAGTCCACCCTTCATATCCCTATCTCTCCAATTTAGAGTGAAGGATGTTGTGGGGGACCGTGTCAGAGGCCTTAGAGAAGTCCGTATAGACGACATCCATAGATCTTCCTTTGTCCACTGATGTAGTGACTTCATCACAGAACGCCATGGATGGTGTATGATGTTCACAAACACTTCAGTGGTGAGTACCAGATGTGGCAGACAGCAAAACATACCGAAAATGGCAGGGGAAAAAAAGAATGACAGGTTTAGATTTGTGGAGAGTCCTTGACTTTCTTGAGGCATCGTACAGGTTTGCAGCCTAACTATACTACCTGTAGAAATGTGTCTCTTTGTATAGTCATCTCCTTATGACAAATAAAGCTTAAGACTCCCTAAATTTCAGCTTATCAATGCATTAAACACACAGTTTTCTTATGCTCATAAGCAACAAAACAGTCTGCCAAGAGTAGAAAAGCAGGTAGGCTCACATGCTAATGTTCCTTTTGTGAACAGCAGAATGGAAGTAACTGAGAAGGTGCCCCATATTAGAAACAAGCAAATTCTCTTTATCTGTGTTTGTCCTCTGTCATACTAATGACTCCATACCAGAAACCTATTATATTAAAAAAAAATTTAAGAAGAAAGAAAAAATGTCAAAACAACTGCACTGGATGAATGCCAATACACAGTTATAGACATGTAAAGCCAGTTTATTCATAGTTTCTTTGCTTTCTACATAGTGGCCCCATGGCATTGCTGGGAACTCTGTTCAGTAGCAGACTTTGTACTTCACTGACTGGGATTTTCTGTGTCTGTTATTAATGGTAAGTAGTTGGTAAATGTGTAAATCATTGCACATCGAGATAATACAGAACAGTACCCACCGTGGTATTATAAATCTCTAAAATTGATTCTTAAACTAGCTGAGATGTAGTCTAGGGTTGCTTGTTCAGGCTTAATTTGACTTATCAGCTATGATACCATCTGTATTTGAAGAGAAACAGCTGCATTTTCAGCTACTAAAGCTGACTTGAGCACTTTATAAAAGAGACCAGTTGAATCAACACAGATACAATCTCTTTCATATTCATTAACTGTCCCAGCTGAAAAATGTTCCAAAGCAAATAAATGAAACAAAACCAGGCAATAATACAAGTGTAGTGTTTCAGTGAATGGAAAATTTTCTGTTTCTGAAACCAGTGAGACCCTTCCCCACCCCAGTGACAGAAAACTTTTTATGCCGGCATGCGAGTGACAGATGGGCTCCTCAGAGGTCTTCTTAAAGAAGAAGAACGCTGTTCCCCGTGTCTGCGCGCCGCTCCCTGCCGCCCAGACCTGCCGGGGCACAGGCCGGGTGCCCACCAACGCACACTGTCCCCCTGTGCTCGGTCCCCTCAGAGGAGGCCGAGACACGCAGAAGGCAGCAGTGCCACACTACGCACCGCCGTGCCTGCCCGGGGTCCATCGTGCTGCTGGTGAGCGACCGCTTCCCCCTTGGCTGTCCCTCCACGTGAGCAGGAGCGGGGAGTGCCCAGGTGCCTTGCCCTGCGACAGCCTTCCTGCAGCGGCCTCAGCAGTCCCAGTCCAGGGACTCCGCTCTCACCACTAGACTCTCTTGAATGTAGCTTGGTTTATTTCGGACTGAGCTTTTTTAGGGAAAAGCTATTAGTTTGAGATTTCCAGAAAGAACTGCTCTTTCAACTGGTTGCATTTGACTGAAAGTTACATGCCAGTGTCCCTCAGAGAGGGCAATAAAAATCCTGGCCCAGAGGAGGCAATTTTGCCTGCTGCTGTTTGGTCTGTTGCACACTGGAGGCCTGGAGCCCCTGAGCTGCAGTCTCATACATGCCTGAGGCTAGCTCCACTCCTGGGGGCTGTGCTGCGCCTCTCCGGGGACGGCTTGCAGGGTCTCGCACAGAAATGCAGCTGAGGGAGACAAGAAGGGGCTGGCCTTGCCGTTAAAACCTCTCTGGTGTTCAGGAGGCTGGAAGCGTGACCGCCATGGGGACTCCAACGTGCTTTTTCTCCGAGCAAGAGATCTGTCACAAGCTTAATTGAAGAAATATTAAATCAATTAATTTTATTGTTGTCTTCCATCTAGTGTACACTGGCCGAAACTAACAGTGATATGAAAAAGAGAAGCAAGTTTAAAATGATGCTGGAACACAGGCTTGGAAATCACAGCAGTCCCATACCATTACCTACCAAGTGAAATGCAGGCACTTGGAAAGAGCTGAGGAAAGAAATCCTCTTCATTACTGTACTCCAATTTCATTATTACTACTTTTCCCTGTGTTGAAGGGACATGAGGGAGATCATTAACTCCTTCTGAACAGCTGAAATCCCTGAGCAAAGCCCTCCAGGTAACTAGCTAGCAGCTTCTCAGAGCTTTGCATGTGGTGTTGACTTCTTGCACAAGCCACCTGAATCCATCTTTCCATAAAACATGCTGGAATAATGCAGACCCTCCACGAGCCTTTTCCAAATCTGGACAATGCTTCAGTACAGCCGTCTGCGTCAGCCCACCTCACCACAGGACGGAGCTCAGAGGGGATGCGGAGTGTTCCTATTTGTCTTCTAAAGGCACCTTTTATCAAGCCCTGAACACAACAGACACGCTGCCAAAGCCCCCTCCTCCAAACAGCTCCACAGAATGAACACACCCAGCTCCTAAGGGAACTAAAACTTACAGTAGTATTTTTATGTCTTTCATTATGCAGAACAGAAATCCTAAACAATGAAGTGTCAAAACAAGACAAATAGGGCAATCTGTTTTCTCGAGCAAGGTCGGGCGGAACAAAGCCACCCGTGCGGTGAATGTCACGGGACTAACCAAGTGGAACAGCATAGCCTGAAACCTTGGTTCTCTGCATATCTTTCCTTCCACCTGGCCTACTTAAAAACCTTTCTATGTTTCAATTTTGATGGTTTGTTGGTTTTTTTTTTCCTTTTTAAATACAATAGGCAGAAATCTTTCTCCAAGGATAATGTACATAATACAGCAGGACGGTGCCACAAACAGCAGTGTGTGTTGGTAGTTCAGAGACCTTAGAGGGTGTAGTTTCCACTTCCAGCCACAGAGCCCGACGGAAATTATATGAAGCATACTAGCAAAGCCAGATGATGTCTTTACTGAGCATTTTAATTCAGCATCCTTGCTATCTTAATGAGGCACAGGGGAGAACCCTTATTTTGCAAACCTGATGTCTTATTCAGCTTACAATGTGAGATACACACTCAGCCTTTAAAGACCGCTAAGCATTAGAGACTGACTGGAGAACTGTGTGCAAATACACTGCTCCGCTGGAAATCCGGAATTTTTAATAAAGAAAGATAAACAATGTTTCTGCATATATTGTATATGTTTCGTATAATAAACAGCAGAGCATTATAAAGGAAATGAGAACAATCAACTGTAGCTTTGTTTATAAAAGCAACGTAATAGAGAAATCTACTTTCCACACAGACACTCCAAATGGAGAGTCTTGTGAGCTATTACTAAGTCCAGTAGAAACTGATTTCTAATAACATCTGTGGCAGCTACCACATAGACATTATAAAGAGGTGAATTTAAGTGCAAAGGTAACAGGAAAATATACACATGGTTACAAGAAATGGATTTGAATTGAAAAGGGATGTTCTTCTAGGCTTTTGACTAAAACGTTTTTGAATCTGTGTTAGTACAGAGGGAGCATAATGAAGCCTGACGAAGAGAAATTGCCATGGCTCACTGCACAACTACTTCTCTTTCCTGCTACCTTCTGGAAGAACAGCAGTGAGATCTCACTCCTCTCCTGACAGCCCTGAGACGAGACAGTCATCGTCTCCTCAGGCCTGGGTTCATCATGGGCGGCTGAGAACTCCAGCTACCTAGAAAACCAGTGATGTTATAAGGTGGCCCCTTAAGTGGTGAGACAAACTACCATCTGTTCTGGGTAAAAGGTTGTGGGACAGGAGGAAAACACGAGTGGCTGCAAAGGAAAGACTGTAAGAAAACTATTTTGTGCACATTGCATCTGTGGCACTTAGAGTCGCCATACCAAGAAATGTGTTCTCAGGTGAAACCTAATACTTGGACACTGATGTCCCTAGCAGGAGCCAGCACACCAGGCAGAATGGCAATGGATAACCGATGCGTTGCTGAGGTGGAAGGGCACACAGGGAGAAGGTCAGCTGCCACACAAATGATCTCTCTTCATCGCTCCCTGATCACTAGTCGGGGAGTTATTATCAATGCACTCCAGAGACTTCCTGGACTGCTTGTGGCCTCCTGGGTTGTCCGTCCAGCAGTTACCAGGGTGGCTGAAGTCCTCTGTGAGGACCAGGACCTGCAAATGTGAGGCTACTTGCAGGTGTCTGAGAAGGCCTCACCTACTTACTCTCCCTGGTCAGGCCATCTGCAGCAGACACCCACTACAACCATAGCTCATGTGTTGGTGTGCTCACTAATCCTGACCCACAAGCTTGCAGCTAGCTCACCACCCATCCCAAGGGCAGAGCTCCATCCATTCCCACCGCCCCTCAGAAAGGACTCACACAAACTTCCCCTCCTTGCTTTCCTGGCTTGTCCCCCCAAAAATCCTGCCTTTGCCCATGGCAGCGCCCCTGTCGTGTGGACCGTCCCACCACGTCTCCATGATCCTGGTGAGACCATAAGCCTACAGATGGAAACAGACCTCTAATTCCACCTGTGTGTCCCCCAGGCTGCGGGGGGATGGCACTTCTGACAGGCACCCAGTCGTGCTGGTTTCCCAGGAAGGATATGGTAGCTTTCCTCGCGGTGCTACGGTATTTAGGCTGAAAGCCCCCGCCATCAGCAAGGGTTTTGCTGACACTGCACAGGCTGTACAGAGTCGTTCAAATCACACTATTAACACTTTCCATTTTAGTAATGGAATATTACTATGGACCTCTCTAGCAAGCACATGTATATATGCACACACCTATAGAACCAAAAAAATTACACATTAGCCAAAAATAACAATTCATAATAAGGACAGGCAGCACACTAACGAAGAGCTAAGTTAGCTGCCTCTAGTAAGATTCAGTATGTCTGCCTGAATGATAAATTATTGTTGCTTTAGTGGATGTTTGTGACAAACGCAATGCCATTTATTTCCCACATGTGATAATTTGGGGTATTTGCTATGGTTTCATGTTATGAGAATGCTTGCTCTGAAATACCCAACTGATGTACCTTACAAATTCCTGGTGAAACTAATGGTGCATACAAGAAATAAATCTACTTTTGCATTTGCATCAGGAATCATTTCACCTGGTTTGTTGGCTTTTTGCTTCCCTGTAGATGGCTGAACACCTGCCTGCCCGTGGGAAAAAGTGAATGAATTCCTTGTTTCGCTTTGCTTGCACACACGGCTTTTGCTTTATCTACTAAACCGTCTTTATCTCGACCCATGAGTTTTCTCACTTTTACTCTTCTGATTCTCTCCCCCATCCCACTGGGGAGGGGAGTGAGAGAGCGGCTGCGTGGGGCTCAGCTGCCAGCCGGGGCTAAACCATGACAGAATCGTTCTCTGTAACGGGTATTCCCTCCCCTGACCCAGCAAGGGCTGACACATCTGCACACAGCTAAGGTAACATGGTGATTTATTTGTCTGACTCCACCTTCAAATCAGGTACATAGACATCTGGGGTCCAGTGACGCAATCGCACTGCACCTGCACCTATTTGCTTTGGTAGCTTTCCAGCACACACACAAAAAGATAATAATCCAGTTTCTAAAATCTCTCTGTAAAAGAAATACAAAACAATTAGAGAAGGGTCATAGAAGACTATGTCTGTTGGACCTCCAGAATGTGAAGAACAGAGTTTTCTTTCACCAGCCAACTACACTAAATTCAAAAAGTGAGAAACAGAAAAAATCCAGACTTCTGTAAATTGCAGTTATGCTCAGGAAGGGTATCTATTACAAAAACTAGAACTCAGCAGGTTTAAATGACTGTGGATTAAAACAACAATGATGTCCACTGTTGTTCTGTCTAGTCTAACATATCTTACGAATACATCCCATCCCTCACTAGGACTACGTAAGTCTTAGTGATTGTTAGAAACTTCAGCGAATGTGTCAACTGCATGCAGAATCTGACAAATAGGAAGCCTGGAGAGCAAGAAATTATCTAAAGGGATAGAAAAACATTTCCCTTACATTTTCTGGATTCCATGTTCAGAACACAGAAAACTTTCCATTTCTAAAGAATGTTATCAAACATTTTCATATTGAAAATGAAATTTTGATTAGGCTGAAGACATGGCTGCACATTTCAGGAAACACTTCAATAATATTTTTATTGTTTTAGTCAGTAAATAGTTTGATGAAAACACCACAAAGCTGGTGAAAAGAAAAGAGAAATACCAAAACACTATTTAATGCGTTTGCAAAGAAATGAAAACTCCACAATCTCTGCTGCTAGCTGAGTACAGATGGACATGTTAAAAGTAGGTGCATTAGTTGCAATAAAAGCACCTTTTGACAGTTTATGTCATGGAAACAAAAAGGATACTCACATTGCTGTGGTTGTCAAAAAAAAAGAACAAAAGCACAAAGTATGCTATCATGTTGACTCTTTATCAGTCTCCTATTAGTCTCATTACCTGAATGCTCTTTTATGTTTCTGTTGTTTTTCAGGGCCATTACCAAAGTGAGACTAGCTACTCTTAGCTAATGCAAGGAATATTCCTGAATAAATTCAGTATAGTCCTGAAATCATACCATAGGAAAGATGCAGACTGAAAAAGCTGTATTTGCAAGAGGAAATACAGAAGATAAAAATTATGTAAAATAGGAGATGATTAGTGACTTATTAGTAAGTTAAAAGACTCTATCTCCACTTTGCTGACACCAGCTATAATGTGACATCAGTCTGTAAAACAGTGAAAGACAGTACATCTGGCACAGTTCAAATCATAAATATCTCCAGCTATTCAGAGTTCCTATATGAGATATTTAAGATTATGGTGTAACCACTTTCTAGAAAATTGACTGAAGGGATGAAATTCTTACTGTTTTTCCCTTTCATACAATAGTGTTTGGTTCTCATGTGTATACAAAGAAGGGAAAGAGCTCAACAGATAAACTATTCAATCAAAAGCATGGAGCATAGGATTAGGATTCCCCAAATCCTATATTCTCTCTTTCAGGTTCATTTCTTTTCATGGCAAATTTAACAAAAGATTTTTCCCTCACCCTTTCATTGCCTTCCCTTCCTTGTCTACTAACCTGATCCTTCAGTTACCACACTTGAGTTATGCCAGTAGAAATGTTTGAGGAAGCTCAGTATAAACTGGTCTTGCTGCCTCTACATAAAGACCCCAAGCAGGCAGCAGAAGTCAAATTTTGGTGCTTACCTGGTCAAAGCACAGGCACCTAGAAAGCAACCTGTCTTGAAGAGACAAATTGTTCTTTGGGGCATTCAATTCTACCTTTTGAGACAGAAAAGCAATGGGAAGAAGAGCAACAGGTAAGTGTTACTGACACTGCTTGATATAGCTGAGACTATATAACCACCCTCATTCTCTTTACACAGATAAAGGGGCCAGAGAATTTAACCCAAATGCCTTCTGAAAACAGGTTCTGGAACAACTCAAAACACCATGCAGAAAATTTACTTTGAATTTGAGGTCCTGCCTGGTGACCACTGACATATTAAATCCCCACAGAGAGATCCCCAACACACGTTGCCTGCTGGATTCACATGTGGTAGGCACAGTGTGCAAGAGGGAAGTTGTGAGATGGCCCTATTCTATTTACAGGAATTTCATTCATAGGATAAAATTGGCTTAGCTGACAACCTGGAAATTGTTGTCTCTGTAAAACCTTCCACCTCACAGAAAGGCAAATAGTTTTTTTACTGATTATTTTTGGTAGAGGGAAGAATCTTACTGCCTTCCTCTCCAGCATGGTACCTGGAATAGGACCACAGATTAAAACTTCAGGATAGTGTTGTAATAAAATATAGGCACCCCTGTGCACTTTCAGTAATATTTATAAAAGTAACTAAATGTTTTCAGCTCCTATCATCATCAGGTGTTTTCATGGGCTGGGTTCCTGCACACTCCTCTGATCTCTCAGATGCTTCCTGCGATCCCTAAGTACCAAAGCCCTTTCTGTTTTCCTCTCTAGTCTCTCCACTGCACTAAGACATCTACAGACTTATACTTCTTATTGCCAGAAAGGCGTAAGAATGCCTTTCTTCTCTTTTGCCCACTGTCTGAATGTTTCATTTGGAGTCTAAAATGGGCAAAACTTTTTTATATCCAGCTGAAATTTTCCACATCACTGAAAACTTGAAAATATGCCAAATACTTTTAAATAATCCACATACATGTTGGTATCATTGAAAAGACTTTTCTTATTGCAAATACCCAGGCAAAAATTTCAGTAAATTATTGAGGACATCTTGGTAACCAGTGAACACAGAGGTGAGACATGAACAATATCTACTGCAGAGAAACTTCTCTGCTTAGCCTAATTAATTACTGTTTGTACAACATAAATTCCCCTCTTTCCTCATTTGTATATTCCTGTGTCCTTGGGATCTGGTGATTTAGTGAAGCTGGGCAAGGCTTCACCTTACTTTGAACAGCATGATTACCTAGGTGAAGGGGAGAGATCACAGATAACCACATTCTCTTTCCAGTGAGCTCATCACAAGACTCACAGCATCGCTTGTGACTGTTTGATTCCCAGCACCCAAGAAGAGTTTAAAGAGACAAACAATCACAAGTTGTAACCTCCATGCAACTTTTTAGTACTTAGTCTCAGAGATTCACCACTGTGTGGTTTGCCCTGGGCAAAATTGTCTGCCTTTCTGAGGGTTAGTTAAATGGACCACAGACCTGTGAAAGTCTGAAGACTCATGGCATTGAGAGAAGACTTATCATTACTAGCAGAGCAATAAACCATCTCTTTCACTGTGCACGAGTAACAGTTGATTTGTTAAGTGATACTTGAAGGTAAAATCAGAGAGTGTTTCAAGAACATATAGATCTCAAGACTCATACCACTGAAAAATGGCTATGCTTACCTTACCAAGGCAACTAATCTTCCGTTTTGGGAATTATATGACAAACAACCTGTCACTGAGTCTGGATTTAATCCCGTAGTCTGGATTATTGCAGTGGAAAACAGCAGCTTTGTTAGTAACCGGTGTCCGAATTTAGGCATCATTTTCAGCGAGCCAGCCTGTGAAAATATTGGTAATCCATCACTTCAGCAAACATACTACTGTCTTCAGACCTGCTACAGAGAACACTAATACTTGCATTAAGACTATTTCGTATGCATAATTTGCCAACAGAAAAAAGGAGCATAAAGTGCTGCCTGTTCAAATGTGTGCAGCTACTCAGTGATCTCCTAGATGACAATCGAAATAAACAATCAGACCCTAATGTGCATCTGACTTCCTCATGAAGAAAAAAAAGGAGCTTTAATGGTGATAACAGTGATGTAGCTGTGCTTACGCACAGCAGAGATGCTCAGAGCAGAGATGTCCTATCGCAAGTTATTTGTCAAACCAGCCAGCATTCCGATGAACGTAGGCTTGGCACGCTGACCTGTGGGCACTGCAGCCTTCCTACTCCCGTACACATTTTACCCTTTCCATCTGAATATTTCAGAACACAAACCAAACTTTTAAGTGCTCAGAAAATTTCTACTGCACAGACAGAGAGAGAAGTAGAAAAAATCTCAGAGAACTTTTTTTTTTCATTCAAACCAGAAAATAGAGATGCTTGCCACCATATTTTTAAGAGGTCAGAGTCATCACTGGAACCGTCATTAATGTTGATGTGTCCATCCACATTCAGAATTTCAAGCAGCGTAGTACTGAGGTGATATTGTGATGTACAGTTTCATATGAATTTGCTGGACAAAAACTCAAAAACTTAATCATTAGAAAGAAAAGTTCTGTTCAGCCACATTTTTCAAGTTATCAATAATTACACTGTGGGGATAGTTTTAGAAGACAAGTACTTCCATCTGTCATATCAGTCTCATTTCTTTTCCCTTTATCTGAAATTTCTGACCTTTAGTTACCTAAATAAATGAGAAAGAGGACTCAGAGACAGTAGGAAAGAAAATGTACGGACTACAAAAATAATGCTTGTTGATAAACCTTTAAAGATTCAAGAATGCTTGAGAAGTATGATGAGACAGGAAAATTTTGTCCTTAAAGTTCTTAAACTAGAACAATTTGCAATGCATAGACCGCTTATTCTGAACTTTAAGGTTAATTTCCTTTTTAAAATCCATTGTTACTTGAGACTTGCTTATGCTTTTCAATGCAATCTTTACACTCTCAGACCCTGGTTATTCTGTGAAGGCCAAAACTCCCATACCAACAATGAAGATGTCATCTATTGTAATGAAGTAAATCAGGAGTTTCAGGCTTCTGGATCTTGGCAACAAGACTAATCAGTCATACTAATCCGGGGGAAAAAAAAATCCTAGGGCAAAAATGTTTGAAAAAAATAGTGTTTTCAATGAAAAAAAAGATAAAAATACAAAAGTCAGTGCACTCCCATGAGAACTTCAGTACTTTCATTGCTGTTGGTTTATGGGGAAGCCTTGAAAAGCAATGTTAGATCTATCTCTACCATGAAATTAATTTGACATTATGAATCTTACGGATTTTTTGAGCTATCTGTTTTGAAAGATCTCATCAAAAGGAAAGCTTTTAAAGGCTTTACATTTAGCATAGCATGGTACTTCCTTTGCATAGCTAACAATGAGCTTGACCAGAGTCCTAAAGGGTTTGAATACTACATAGTCTCCTTAGCATCCAAAGCTAAAACCTCTTTTATCTTCCTAAGTAAAGTGGCTACAGCATTCAGCTTTTGAGACAAGTGACATACTCCTAAAAACTCCTCTTCAGTTTTTGATGCAAGTCCTGTACTCAGTTTTCCCCTAAATTTGTGCCCCAAGAAGTATTCATTAACCAGGGAAAGAAGAAGGTGTTGGGTTCTTTAAAATACTGTCAAAACGAGCCGTCCTACCCAATGGAGTCTCTGTGGGTCTGGAGAGGGTTAAGGTCAGAAGAGCTACAGTTTAGAATTAGTGATGGTTGCAAAAGGAGAACTATGAAACTATCTGGGAGGAATTACAGCTTAATCGCAGACCCCGCTGTGCAGCAGTGATACAGGTTAATTCATTTCACAGCCACGCAACTTCCCGTGAGATCTTCTGATGGCTCACAGCTGCGCTAAACCACAGTGTATCCAGCACCAGATCTCATGCAGGGAATAAAATTAACTTCTGTGTCACTAGTCATCACTCTGGACACGTGATCTTACACTGCTTTAACTCCAACTTTTTTGAGTGTGATTACCCCACTGTACACCAAGGGAGATCAGACTCGGACTCCACCTTTCTGAGAGTCAGTCTCACCCATGCACATGAACATGATAACATGCAGGAGAAACAAGACTAGGACGAACTCCTAGAGCAACCTCTCTTGAACCACAGAGTAACTTCCATAGTGCAGGATAGCAGGCGTTTAGTCTAGAATGACTTAGGGGTAATATATTCCTTTCTCCTTTGGTTCATGGCACTCACCAACAACTTTCATTGTTCTAATGATAGCATTCAGAGGTCATACACAGCGAAGCAGAAACAGCTTTGCTCACCACATGGTGCTCATAGTTTAACTCACCCTTGTTTTTATAACTTGGTTACAGCACTGAAATATGTAGCCAGGTTGAACTTGTATGCCTTGCAAGTTCTGCAACTGTTATGACTAGGTCATATAGCTAGAGAGAGAAGGGTTGGAATATACTTCTAGTGCTCCAGAAGAATGATCATACAAATGGTCTTCCATTTACACTCCATTACATTACCTAATAGACTCTCAGCGTGTTTTGCAGTGAACCAAAAATACATTTCAAGGAAGACTATAGTGATTGTGCTATAGTGCACGTCAGCCCTAAAGCTGCGGACTTGGCTCATAAATTCACATGACAGAAAACAATAGTTACAGAACTTCTGTGTCAAGATATTGTCTGTATCAAGACAGTACTGAGGCATGACACACCCTGTGGAAAGAGTAATACTTCGGTCCTTTGACCAAATCCTCATCATTAAAATTATTTTCACATTTCAATGAATAGTTCCGTTTCTTCCTAAAGCGTTCTTGAAATTCAAAAGCCTCGTGCTTGGAACTAGACTATGCTATATCACTCCCTGGTAATGTGCAGTTACATACACAAATTTCTAACTCCTCTTTGCAGAATGCCTCCTTCTTGGCATTTCCCGTATAGTTGATTAACACTGTATTTTTCTCTATCAGGCTGGGATAACACATAAGCAAATTTCCCAGAGATTCCAATAAAAAATTCACTAAGGAAGAAATGTTGTTGTTCACATCTGAACTTTCTGTTCATTCTTAGAAGATAAAACAAACTCTACATCCTTTCCTATCTAAGGAAGAAAAAAAAGTTCTGGTTTTCGTATTTCCTCTCTCACCTCAGATCATAACTTGCTCACAGCTGTCTCAGTTTGTGATGAGGCACGCATCTGCAGATGTTTGAATCTCATCTGTTCCTCCTAGAAAACGGAGTTTCTATGGTATATGTTTCCAATCCTGAACCTAAAATTGTAGCTGGAAAACTACAGACACATCAGAAAGCAGGTTCTTTGTGGTAATGCAATGAGTAGAAAGGGATAACAGGGGCAGGATGATATTTTAACTGAGGCACTGTAGGTAAGCATGAAGATTTGGACAAAAGCAATTCCCATTATTCTTGATAAACATATTAGCATGTCTGTTTGTATATTTTAAATACATAACTCTATGATAAGCACACAATTCTAGTGGAAGCTAAACTTTTTCACTTGAAAAAAACTTAAGCTGAGCGCTTGGCCCTAGTTTTAATGGAAAAATTAAAATTTCCCCTTTGACAAAAGTATGAGAGTCTTTTGGCAAAGCTTTGAGGGTAAATGTGTCATTAGTCTAAATTGCACAATATCACTGCACACTTTCCCAAGGTGTATCATACACATAAAAGCATGGAACTTGCATTTGTATATAAAAAGCAGATCATACTCAGTGATTATGTGTGCTTGGGTATGAATTTCTCACACTGCAAACATATACAGGCAGCTTATTTAGATTTAATTTAACCAGGCAGGATTTACATAGAATAGCAAGAACATATACACGTACTGAACAATTTCAAATCCAAGTAGTTCTTACATTGCTGAAAAAGAAGATCAGTGGAGTTTTTTTGGGTATGGAACAGAAGGCATACTTAACCTGTTGCTTATTAGTGTGGGTAGCAACTGTGACCTTAGCCCTGCTTCTAGGATGTCTAGAAAATCTTAGAAATCTAAGAAAAATAAGGAACACTTTCTACAGAAATTCCAGTAATTTTCATACTTCTTGGGTCAGTTCTGTTCTGCTGAATTCAGCTAGAACATTATGTTGTAGCTATTTGTCATCTAGACTAACATCTTACAAAATTTAAGACCAGATACATAAATTATAAATTGTTCACAAAGTAGTGGTGCTCTCTGTGTTGAGTTTTTCTTTATATGAGGCACCTACTCTTCTTCTTGTAGTTGTAATATCTAAAAATGAGCAAGACTAAGAGAAATTGATTCCAGACTTAAATTTTTGGCTGTGGGGCCCAATTCTGCCTTCAGCTGTATTCATGAATTCCCTTCACCCCACAACCTCAATGCATTGGATCTATTTGTGGAGAGCAGTGAAATAGTCTCATAGACAATAGAAAGCCCTTCAACTATACCCACTGAAATCTGTTGATGACGAAATGCAGGGCTGTCAGCAAAAATGCAACCCAGAAGCTCCGAGATGATCCGTGCTCACATTTCAGTTTCATTCTTTGTAAGTAGGGATAGCTATTGGAGTTTTGGGGGCTGTGGTTGTATCTATTCCTGCTTCTGCTTTTTTCAGTGTTGTAATGGATGGTCCACAATACAGGACAAATCATGGAGAAGAACTTATTCCATGCGCAAAACTTGATGTGACCATTTTCAGCCATTCTGTTTTCCCCATTTCAAACAAATCCCATCCTCACAAATTGAAGGCCCCTTTCTCCACTTACATTGACAGATTTTTGAGATTAAGGAGCCACAAAGTTATCAGGTGTCTTCCCTCTACTTTGCAATATTATCTCATTTATTTTTAGTGCTAACTCTTCATTCATCTGAAATGCATGAAATCCAGATCTTTGAAAACACAAAAGCAGGGAAATAGGGTGGCGTTTATAGCTAAATGCACTAACTAATCTGATAATGTTTAAAAGCTCGTTTGCAAAGGGTCTTCCAAAGGCTGAACTTCTCTGGAAGATGGTAGCACATTTCCCCAAACAGATGGAGAAACAAAACCAGGAGTGTTTTTCAAGCTTCTTCCACAGTTCTTTCTGTGCCTTTTTAACCCAATACTGTATTTTCACGAGTCAATTGCTACTCGTCCACTTTGCAGCAGTCTCAGCTGTGAGCTTGTCAGCTGCTCCCACATGGAGTGTTTTTCCAGAACTGTCCACATCTCCACAACTCTGTTCCTCAAATTCTGCTTCTAAATCCATTTTCATATACTATAAAACTAAGCACTGAGCACATAGCTGTTATGAATTGTGCTTTCTAGCTGCATGTTAGTAAGAAACAACACACAAGCAGGTTTTAAAGGGCTTCTCACTTTCTCTCTCTTGTTCCTTTGCCTTTTGTCCCAGTAAGCTTTGATTCAGCAAAGCACTGCAGCTTGCTGTTGACTTTAAACTGTGGTTTTAATCCTCACTTAGGTGGCCTCTTGCCCACCACAGACACACGTGTGTGAGTGCACAGCAAAACATGTGTTTTGCTGAATTAGGGCCTTGCACTGTAAGTTTTCTGCAGACATACCACTCTTCCCACGCATTTGTGAAGTACTTAACACCAAGACTTAAGCCTCTATGGACATTTTAAGGTGCTACTTGGTGAACAGGAATGTGACAGCAGCTGCCGACTTTCATAGCTTGGTAGCCACATGGAACTAAGTGGAAATCCAATGATGTCTTTATACATGGAAGAGATTTGGTGGGGAGTCGTAAGGACCAATATGACAGATTTGACTATAGATTGATATACGGTAGAGGGAAGGCCCCCTGAAGCCTACTATGTTCCCAGCACCAGAGGTACGGCCTCAGCTCGTTCCAAGCATCTGCATTTTTCTGTCTGGGGACTAGGAGACATTGCAAACTGGAGCACATTGCTGGATTTGAAAATTTGCCTCCAAAGGAAGGCAAGGGTCACATTTCTGAGGTGCACAAGATAGCAGTGGCATGAAAATATCTAGATGCACTACCAAGACCCCTCAACCTTCTTTAGGGAATAGATTAGTTCAGTAGAGATGGCAAGCTTACTTTGCTAGTTGAGAGACTCCTTATCGCTGTGGCTATGTGCAGGGATCATACCAGTACTTAAAGCTGAGAAGGTCACAGCAAGTTGTCAGCAAAATTTGCCTAATGAGCCAATAACTCCTGAATTATCTATGTCGATGTCCCCCTCTGTATGTAGTTCCCACTAAGTTAATGCATTTGCATGTGCCTGCTAATGTGAGCAAAAGATGAGGTTCATTTTTAAGACCTTATTACATATTTTTGAAGCAGCATGCTCCACATGTTTCCCATCCTAGGTACAAATACACAGATAGTACCAGGTGTTGTCCATTGGACAGAAAGAAGCTAAGCTCCAAGTTGACAGCTGTAGCTGATGAGGTCATCAATACAGTTTAGAGATGGAAAGAGTTCACTGGAAAAAATCATGTCACTTTTTCTTTTTCTCTTGTTTGAAGTCACTGAGCTTTGGGGTTCAGGGGAATTGTTGCTTTGACTTTATTCTTTTGTAGGCGGGTGGCTGCCTGCCAGTGGCAGCTGCATATGGGATCATTTGCATTGCATGCAGAGTCTCTTGTTTAAAGGGAAGCTCTTCCTTCCCTTAGATCATCTGCTTCTTTAGAGTCAGGGCCACTGTTTCACACAGATTGTATTCTTCCTTTAATCTTTTCTGCCTGCTTACTCTGTACTCTTTAACAAGTATCCCAAAGCCAGGTCTAGCAGACTCATCTGGGATAGCTGAAAAAGGCAGTCTATGGACAAAAAGGGAATTATTTGATATTCCTGTGGTTACATATTTATATGAGAGGATTTTTGCGGTGCACATATGCTCTCTTACATCACCATGCTACAAGCATGAGTCTAAAAAACTGTTATTTGCTGCACACAGGACACAAAATGGATATTAAACCTGTTTTTGGAGCCGTGTTCTGTATTTGCTCTTCATGCAGACAGTGGGCTACCCCTCCCAAAGACCCACATCAAACAACTGAGCGACTTTCATCTCCAGGAGCAATGCAACTCCTTTCTTTTGCACCTGACAAATCAGGGACAATCAACTATTTTAATAGGTTTTGTGGGGGGAGTAAAGAGTGAGGTAGAAACGAAAAAAGTTCCCCTAAAATGACCTTATAAAAGCTGTGACTAACGTATTAGTAATTTGGCTTCATATCCTGCACACAAAAAGAGTGCCTAAAAGTAAAATAAGATGAAGTGACTATGATATAGCTCAGGTTCTATATTGCTCAAGTCCAAACTTGCTGGACGGTTGCCCTTTTCAGAGCTAAGGCACACACTGTAAACTCACTCCTTTCCATACCTAGAATATAAGTTATCTTTCTATTCCCTTCTGCTTCCTCAACTTCCTCTTACTTCCCTCCTGCAACTTTCAGTATGCAAGAGTAGGTGCTTTCCTGTTGTGTGACATAGGTTTAAGACTTGCTGCATGTGGCCTCTCTAGTTAAAGAAAGACAGCCAGCAAGACCCATGCACAAGTAATGGCTGCCTCTGCACCCCTATCTGTAAAGTAATTTTGCCTTCAAAAGGGAAGAATCTTATAAACTATAAAAAAGCTCCCACAAGTGGACAGACCTAATTAAAGTACAATGGAATTTTAAGACACAGCATCTCATAAAGCAGAGCAGACATATTTTAATAAGATTTTTCTTATTGTAATCTGCTGGGCTGATGAGCAAAAAGGGGATAAACAGACTTTCAAAAAGTCTTGTTAACCTCCCCTCTGTTTTGAAACTCCTTTGCACCCTCCCAAAAGAAAGGAAAAAAAAGAAACAATGAGAACAAGCATGAGAACATACCGGACAGTTTGTGGGTTCACTGTGCCTTTGCTAGATATACACACATCAGTGACTGACTAGAAAGGGGGAGGGGGGGGAAAAAACAGCAAGAGGAAGCATGTCCAGGCGTCTAATCTTTGGGAAGCAAGCCAGATTTAATTTATAGCCAGCCAATTCAGATTTGCCAGCTGAGACTCTCTCCCTCACTGTGTCTGTAAGCTGGTCCAGACATGGTGAGTCAGGGAGTCGTAGTGAATTGCTGTGGAATACCGGGAAGAATGAAGTGCTGTTAGCAGTGGTTGCAACCCAAACGGCTGTCAAAGAGGTACTTTTTGACAATGATTTGTTCTAAAAGCACTTTCTATGTATCACAGAAAGAAAGAAGAGATGGTCTGATTACTACTGTTTGTAGGTGGTTTCTTTTTTCTGTTATCATGGGCTCTGTTAAACCCCTGGTGTATAGTAACTGTAGATTCCACTTGGTTCATTCCCTTTGAAGTCAGTTTGCTTTTGTTCTTTACCTAACTTGATGCCATTTTCCACAAGCTAATTTGTATGCAACCCTGGTCAGAACATGCCACCCAGAATTCTGTATGGGAGTTCACCGGCAAGGGGAATGAATGTACAGTAGGGATAGAAATGGATTTTGTGAGCTTATGCGGTTGGAAAGAAAGAATATAGAAAAGTACACGGAAGGAAGGAAGGAAGGAAGGAAGGAAGGAAGGAAGGAAGGAAGGAAGGAAGGAAGGAAGGCAGCAAGGAAGGAAGGA
>NW_010549663.1:28182-43101 GCF_000687285.1 Phaethon lepturus
GAAGGAGGGAAGGAAGGAGGGAAGGAAGGAAGGAGGGAAGGAAGGAAGGAAGGAAGGAAGGAAGGAAGAAAGGAAGGAAGGAAGGAAGGAAGGAAACCAACAACAAAAAAAACAGGTTGTCAGGTTTGCCAGGTTATTGCAGACACAAATATGGGAGAGCTGAACATGTTTGTGAGAAACCTAACACTAGCATACCACTAACATGGTGGCAGACCAAAGGAAGGGGGAAGACACAAAGACAAACTAAAAATCACTCTTTCCTTAAATGTTCTAGGGGTTGGAAGGGACCTCTGAAGATTATCTGGTCCACCCCCCCTGCCAAGACAGGATCACCTAGGGCAGGTTGCACAGGAATGCGTCCAGTCGAGTTTTGAAGGTTTCCAGAGAAGGAGACTCCACAACCTCTCTGGGCAGCCTGTTCCAGTGCTCCGTCACACTCATAGTAAAGAAGATTTTCCTCATGCTGAGGTGGAACTTCCTGTGCTGCAGTTTATGCCCATTGCCCCTTGTCCTCTCACTGGGCACTACTGCAAAGACACTGGCTCCATCTCCTGACAGCCACCTGTCAGATATTTATAGACATTGATAAGGTCCCCTCTCAGCTTTCTCTTCTCCAGATTAAAGAGCCCCAGGTCTCCTAGCCTTTCCTCATACGAGAGATGTTCCAGTCCCTTAATCATCCTCGTAGCCTTCCGTTGGACTCTCTCCAGAAGTTCCCTATCTGTCTTGAACTGGGGAGCCCAGAACTGGACACAATACTGCAGATGAGGCCTCACCAGCGCAAAGTAGTGGGAGAGGATAACCTCTCTCAATCTGCTGGTCACACTCTTCTTAATGCACCCCAGGATACCATTGGCTCTCCTGGCCACTAGGGCACATTGCTGTCCCATGGAGAACTCATTGTTTACCAGGACTCCAAGGTCCTTCTCCATGGAGCTGCCTACCAGCAGGTCAACCCCCAACCTGTCCTGGTGCATGGGGTTGTTCCTCCCCAGGTGCAGAACTCTACACTTGTCCTTGTTAAATTTCATAAGGTTCCCCTCCACCCAGCTCTCTACTTTTCACACTATGGTATCCACCAACAGGAAACCAAAAAGCCTCACAGAACCCTGAAACACGCAGAGACTAGGAAAAGCAAAACAACAAAAAAGGAAGTTATGACTTGAGTGTAGAAACAAAATGTGACCTAGAACTCTGCCTGCATTATGGAGTTAACAAGACTTGTATTCCCTCTGCTTTGCTGTTACATTTTTATATTATCTGGAGATAATATAAAATTTGGAATCAGAACTAATTTGGTGCAGATGGTAGAAAGGTTTTCATGAATACTAGTTATTGCCTCTATGTCAAGGCCATCTATAGGATTTTCAAAAAAGTTACAAAAAATTAAAAAGAAATTACTTCTAGGATGATTGCTGTGAATTTGGTTTTGAAATCACCTAGAATAATCTAATTTAACCTTAAAAGGAAGAGTGGACTTTTATAAAGAAATACTAACAAGATCCAGGGTTATAATCAGTGGAAAATATTTTGGAAGGGATATTAAAACTCATACTTCAGGGCTCAAGCCAGTATTTATTATGGGCCAAAATGAGACCTAATACAGTGGCAGGGAAGGAACAGGGCAGCTTAGTCCACATCTGCTTGCTGTTATTTTCCATCACTGTCTTTGAATGGTCTCATCAACATGAGAGAGAGGAGTCTGGAATAGATGGACCTGAAGCCTGATCTGTTCAGACAATGCCTGTGTTTTATTAGGTTTATTTTGTTTAGCAGCAGCACTGTTTCTGACATTGTACCATTCCCAAATACAGAGAGCCCTGACTAAGCTGTATCATCATGAGATTGAACTGATCTGATGGGAAAGCGCAGCACTCTGCAAAGCTCATCATTTCTCACATAACACTGCCATGAAAGCTTCTGCCCTCAGCTGGCCTGGTGCTCAGGATTCACATGGCCTCCTCACAGCTTCTCTGAGCAAGAAGCACCTTTCCCAAGACTGCTCTTGAGAACACACCACCCCTTCGTGTTGGATTTAGCAGTTCATCCCTGGCAACAGAGGTGTTAGACAATTTCAGAGTTGGTTGCTGCCTTTCCCCACAAGTAGGTAGAAAATTCCCCCAAGGTTTTAAGTGATGGTAAGGGTTCTGCTCTATAGTATGGCAATGCAGACATCTTCCCCACAGCTCTCTCCTTCCCCCACCAGTTCAAGTTCAACACTCAGAGAGTGGCATGGAAGCCGCCTAGTTTACCATCAGGCCTTCCTCAGCCTGCACAACCCATCATGTCTGCACTGCATATGCAGCCTCAACTCATGCCCAGCCTTGTTGAGCCTTCCACACATGTCACTAAGCTCTCAAAATCAGCCCACTGCACCCTGTTGCTCAGGTCTGGACAACATGGCTGGAGAAGGAGAGTCCAAACTGTGGAGCAGCTTCATTGCACCGGAGCCTTGAGTAGCCGTTTCCCAGCCAAAACCAGAGCCTGACTGTGGCAGCAGTCCTCTCCAAGGTGGACACCTCTCCCCAGAAAAACCATCATGGAAGAGGACACCTGCCACCATGCTCAGGGCTCAGCTGTGTCACATGGGATGGCCACAGAAAGAGCAGTGCCAGCTGCTCGCTGGCCTTCCCCTTGGCACTGCTGACACTTGCAGGTCAGCAGCTTGGCCTTGCCCGCTGGTGGGACAGGGTCACGCAGCCTTTGTCAGGGAGGCAGAAGTTAACGGCAGGTGTCTCTCCTTGCCCATGGACAACTTCCTGGAGCTCAGCTGTTGGGCTCCAGGCTGAGGCGTGGTGGCTGACAGAGTCAGCTTCCCCTTGGTGGAGGGAGCAGCCATGCCTTTGCTCATAAACTCGAGCTAGAGATGGTGATGGTCCTCCTTCTGCTTTGCCTCAGCCTCCACTGTTTAAGGTCTGGCTTCAGGCCTAATATTAGCTCAGTTCTTTGTGTTTTACAGAAAAGCAACTGTGTCAGAGAGACATCCTTCAAGTCACGTTGTGAAAAAGGCAGATGAAGATAGTGTTTGCAATGGTTATGTATACCTTTTCTTCAAATGGATGTTGCAGAGTATCTGTAGTTGCCCAGTTGCCCAGAGGCCAGAAGACTCCTCTGTCCTCCCTTCAGTTTTCTCATAGTGTGATTTACTAAACCATGAATCCAGAACTCTTAAAAAGCACCATAGGTATAATACTTTGCTGGAAATATGGTGCTTCCTTCTAGCTCCACACTGTGAATTTTAATGCTATTACTGGAGGGAACAGGCTATTTATTACTCATGAAAGAGAATGTTTGCTTAATTGCAATTTTCACATGCATTTCAGCAAATCATCTGACTGATAGTGTTTCAGAACTTCTCATTCAGGAATTGAGTGACAAGTATTTCTGCTCATGAACAAATTTGTTTCACCTAGTTCTACAATATTTTTAAACTAATTTTTGTTATTCTTGCATCATTAAAAGCATTAACAGCTTAAGTGAGAACAGATATTTTTTCTGCAACTGGCTTCATTTATTTCAATTCTAGGAATCACAGGACACACAACAAATTTTCTTGTTGAATCCTTTCATTTATTAGATATTAAAACACTGAAAATAGCTAACACTACAGCTAGCTCACAATGTTGTTACCATTGATAGAGCTTTTCAGACCTGACTGAGAGGAAGAACTATTTCAAAACAGTATTTGTTGCTCAGGTCAGTAGACAATATGGGCCATGTTGCATGCTCAAAATCTCTCATTATATCTCTAAGTAGCATCTCTAAAACTAGCATACTTCTCCAGAATTCAAGGGCCCCCTGTAACTAACCAAAGGTATTTTTGAAAAGAGACATCTTTGGCAATATTCATGACATTCTCTCCCAAAGATGCTGCCAAGTAGGAATGTTTCAGATTCGGCCTCTGCAGGGATCTCACAGCAGGGAGCAAGCTGCAGTGAGAACACAACACTCTGTAATATTACTGTTTTGTGTTTAGGTCAGGGTTTCCTCCTGTGCTGGTGTTGGCTGGGATGGAGCTAATTTTCTTCATAGTAGCCTTCATATGAGGCTGAGTTTTGGATTTGTGCTGAAAACAGTGTTGATAATACAGTGTTGATAATATGTTATTGCTGAGCAGTGCTTACAGAGAGTCAAGGTCTTTTTTGCTTCTCACACCAGCCCACCAGCAAGTAGGCTGGGGGTGCATGAGAAATTGGGAGGGGACACAGCAGGGACAGCTGACCTCAACTGGCCAAAGGGCTATTCCATACCATATGACATCATGCTCAGCATATAAAGCTGGGAGAAGAAGAAGGAAGGGGGGGATGTTCAGAGTGATGGAGTCTGTCTTCCCAAGTAACCGTTACACGTGACAGAGCCCTACTTCCCTGGAGATGGCTGAATACCTGCCTGCCCATGGGAAGCAGTGAATGAATTTCTTGTTTTCCTTTACTTGCATGCGTGGCTTTTGCTTCACCTCTTAAACTGTCTTTATCTCAGCTCACGAGTTTTCTCACTTTTATGCTTCTGATTCTCTCCCTCATCCTGCCGGGGAGGAGTGAGCGTGCAGCTGTGTGCCGCTTAGCTGCAGGCTGGGGTTAAACCAGGACAGCCCCCAAGCAAGCAAGGAAAATGCTGGGCACTGACTCAGTGCAGCAAGAGAGGGCAGGGAAGCACTTGCTTGCACTGCACTTCAGATGGGCTCTCTCTACCGCTACGTAAGGCTCTGAATAGGTCGCTGGTATGTCAGCATATGTCAGCATATGAAGCTGACACACAGGACACATAGAAGTATCTTTATAAGTCATTCCCATTTTCTTGAATTAAAGCCATGAAGGACGTTTGTAAATCTGTAAATCATGGTGAAATGACCTTTGCTGCCCACAGTACTTATTAGAAGTATGTTGCATGGCTAACATAAACAAGGTTGTGCCCTGCCCAGTATTTTGGCAATGAGTTGGAATTAAGTTTCATATTGGCAGCATCAAAGCTAAAATGTTATTTCAAGAGTTATTTCAAGATACTGCTTTGTGTGTACCGTGCCACAGCCTCTTCTATTTCTAGCCACTGTACATATCTGCAATAAACCGAAGTGACTTTTGGTAACAATATTCATTCAGACTCTCCCGGTTTTGACCTGTCAACTCTAAGACCCCATTGCAATTGTTATGTGAAGCTGTTCCAATATCATATGTCCTTACACAGTTTTGAATTGCAGCCTATTTGCAAGTGGTTTGCTTCACTTACTTAAAGACCTTTCTTGAGATTGCACTTGTAAGCCATACAACATGCATTCCACTCTGAACAAAACAGCTCTTGATATCGCACGGTGTACTCACACAAAGTGTGTTACACAGCTGAATTCAGCAGAACGGGCCATGTTGGTGGTGAGTCCAGCCACTTGCCCCATGCACCAGGCCAGGACGGGTGATGCTGCAGCATCACGTGCCCAGCTGACATGAGTTCACGTGGAAGACTGAAGGGATATTCCTGAACTTGTTTGCAGTTTCTTGACCTGGTTCATCAGTAGAGCTGGAGCATTGCTCAACTGATTTGCACATTGGCTCCGGCTGTTTGTAAGCCCATGCTGAACCACTGTTCAGCAGTGGTTGGGATATACAGCTTGGGCTATACCACAGGCCCACTACAGTAGCACAAGCTTTGCAGCAGTGGTGCAGTGGTGCTCATGGTTGCTGCTCTCCCCTGTGCTTCCTGCTGGCCTAGCAGCAGCCTCTCAATGACGCATTTGCAGATAACTCCAGTCTCAGGATTGTGAGCTAGATCAGGGAAGGCATGGCTTGAAATAAAACCTTACCCAAAAGATCTCTTAATTTCAAATCCAGGGCAGGTGCCCCATTGCACTGACAGAGCTGAGGGGGCAGTCACTAGTAGGAGGGAAGAAATCTTTATGTTAATACCACTCCTCTCTGCCACCAGACTACAGCCTCAGTCACTTTCAGTACTACGTGCAACTCCCTGGTCATGTGGTGGGCATGGGTTTTTTAGTAAATCTTTTTTCAGCTACTCAGTTGCTGGCAAAATACAGCCAGTCTCCAGCTTCTCATTGCAAGTGACTGCATTTGATAGTAAGTTCTGCCTGACATTCAAGTTTTCAGACAATTGTGCTCCTGCACTGGGAAGCATGCAGGTATCCTGTAATGTGGAGGGCACCAGTGTCTGGGCAGGCCCTGAGCACATCCCTAAAGACTGGAGAGCTTTGCTGCTTGCAGGTGTGTGGGCAGAAAACCAAATGCAAAAGGTCAAGGTTGGAAGAAATTCTGTCTTGGAATCAATTCAGCTGGTTTATAAAGATCTGCCAAATGCATACCTGACCTATGTTTGCTCTTTGAAAGACCAATCAAGCATCTGATGATGATGAAGTAGTGAAAGGCTGTGAAGAACATTTACTTAGTCTCTTTCAGCTTTTATTTCTCTATAGCAAGGCTAATGCTAGAGGTAGCTTACAGCAACAGCTGATGGATTATCTGACAAAGTGTTCAAGAGATTTGGAAGGTGCCTATTAGCCCAAAGCCAGTGTACATTAGAACTAGACAAATGGTCCCATATGCCTCTTCCCTTCTAGAGGCAAATTAGTTTGTTATGGAGGTGAGCCGAAAAGTATCCTGAAAAGTGCCAAATATTTTGCAGAGTAAGAAATTGCTAAGAAGAAAGACTTTTTCTACTGCTGAATTTCTGAGGCCAAAAAGAAACATGGGTAAATTTAACCATAATAAAAGAAAAATCCAGCAGATGTGGAAGAGAGACATTTGGGCCAGAGTTGCCTGATGGGTACATGATGTCATGTAGAACGGGAGTACCTGCTTCTTTAGGCAAAGCATGGTAAGAACCTACAAGAAAAGAAATAGATTGCAACTCCTGATCGTCACTTCATTAGCCAACACTCAGGTAGAGGGGTGAAGATGAAAGAGTTGCTGGGAAGTTAGAGTTGCTCCAGGTTTCAGCTGGCAAAAAGAGGACATACATTATCCATTTTCTAGATTCCAACACATGTGAGCACTATTTAGCTGAAACTGTGAGGGGATCACACAATAAACCATTCACAGCACTAATTGGCTTCCTCCTGGTGGTCTCTCCACAAACGTCAAGGTCTCAGTAGAGTCCTTGCCTTTAGCCCGCTTGTTTCACCACTACTGGGATTTCCCAAGCACACCTCACAACCAGTCACCTCAGCCTGCTCTATCCTGAAGTTTGGATTGATTACTGCAGCCTACTATGCCATGCCTCTTGATGCCTGTGAACATCAGGCCAGATGCTTGGAAACGTCCCTCTCTCCAGAGGCCATGAGGAAGCAGTTTCTTGTAACTCTCATCCCAGCAATCACCCTTTCCTGGGCGTTCCTCCTTCCAGCTAGCCACAGCATTACAGCCCCAGTGTGCCAGCTTCATGCATGCACCTAAGATGCATGGTCACCTGGTGACCCAGCCTGATGCCCAAGGTGCTGTCTGTCACACGTTGCCTGCATAAGGCTGCTCAGTAAAATGCTCTGCCTTTTTATCAACAATTCCTGGATTAGAAGTTGGATTATAAATTTAATAGCTCATTCATTCTCTTAGAAAGGGAAATGCTTTGTACACATTTTTTATGGTCCATCTGATGGCACAAAGCCTGTTATTGTGAGGACACCCAGCAGCCCTTTGGACACTCTGTAAATAAAGAAGTGAAGTTACAGATGATTATGGGTGTGTCAACCTCGGGTCTTCCCACCAGGTTAGTCACAGCTCTTTGTAGTGTATACTGGCCTTTGTCCTCTTGATAACTAATAAACAGTAATTCATGGCAACAGAAAGATAATTACAAGTTAAAGTAATTATACTGTGTAGGTAAAATGTGTCTAAACCAAAGAGAAGCACTGTCATCAATGCTAGAGCGGTAAGTACACTTCGGCCATCAATAACTTTCTGGTTGTATCCTTTAGGGATGACTGGTTACAAGACAAGACAACAGCTTTCTGTGCAAGGCAGTCACAGACCTGAGTCAGAATTAGCTAATGGCAACCATATTTGTAAGCACAGAGGTATGACCTTGCAAGACATCTGGAAACATTTAGGCACATACACAAAGATGTTATTTCCTTGGACAATAGGGAAATATGTACTCAGGCACCCTAGTCCAATAGTTCTTTAAGTCATATACTAGTGTGCCTTTCTTAGCTCCTCAGACATCTCCTGGTGAAGGAGCAATGCAACATAATAAGTTCTAGAGTTAAATCCAGTCTCACTTTACTCATGCCCTAACTTTAGAGGTCCTTAGATAAGAGATCAGTTGTAAAATACCTTGAAGCAGCATGCACTCATGGGGACAGGGCTGGTCTGGTACTCAGAAAGCTCTTGTGGTACTGCTGATGCTCTGCCATCCACCTAGCAGGAGGCATTGAACAGAAAGGTTTCACTAGTCTGTGCCCACTCTTCTCTAGTGGTATCTGCAGACCAAAAGTACTGCACAAAACCAAAAGGTACTATCTCCAACAATTTCTTCTGGAGCAGAGTTTCCCAATGCTGTATTGTTTTGTCAGCTTAGAATAATAAGGCAACTCTTTTGAACAAAAAAGGTTGACAGCTAAAAGCATCTGCAACAAATAATGATGCCAGAAATTGCTTTTCTTTGAAGAACAAACAGAAGCAATAAAAATTCAGCACTAAAGTGGGAACTTCCAGCAAACAGGCAAAAAGAGCAGAGAAAGCACGGGTTTTCTCCCCACATGGGACATGAAGAAAAAAAAAATTAAAAATTAAGCAGATCTAACTCATAGTGATGAGAACTTTTGCTTAAGGTGGTTATTATTGGCATTTCTCAGTGCAGGCAGAATGGTCACAGTCACTCTCGCATGAAGGAGACTTAGGGTTGCTGAGACACATTAGGGAGACACAAGCCTTCCTTTTTTCATAGTGCAGATAGAGCTACTGCCCCTGAAGATTTCTTGTAGTCATTCATTCAGTCAAGACTTTGCTGGGATGTGCAAACTATATCCTGAAGTGTTCTGGGAAACCTGCAGTCTAGATCTTTGTGACTCTTTGGCTCCAGAAACCTGAGCTGAGCTTTCTCCCCTAACACTTTCTTTTGAATACAGGTATGATAAATACCTTTTAAAAAAAAAAAATCGTAAATCCTTAAGAAGGTGTACCCAAAAGAAATTTTTTTAAAGGCATAACAGGAGGGTCTCACATATATTTTCCTTATTCATATTGCCTCATATTACCTCCACCTTCTGAAGAGCCACCAGAGATGCCACAAACAAGGCAACCTGTCTTCCTTCCCCTGTCCCTCCTGCCTGGGAGCCCCTCCCCTCATTGGTCCTTCCAGTGCTGGCTCAAAGGGGCATGAGAAGAGCAGAATAAAAAGGTCCTGAAAAAGAGTCAACAGATGGACCTGGAGACCAGTGGAGAGGGAAAATTCCTCTGATTCACAGTGAGGCAGTGTGAGCAAGGTTAGGGAGAGAAGAAACATGGCAAGCCAAGGAAAAAACAGCAGCAAGTGGAACAGCAAACATGCACTCAGCAGTCTTCTGTTTCCTGCCAGAGAGAAAGACTGGGCAGCTATATCCCCCTCCTTCCTCTGTGTCTATCACTGCCCCTTTCATTTATTTCATGTTGCTCCAGCTAATGTTTAATCTCCCGATACAGTCTTTCTAAACTGTCTGACAAGAGCATTTAGGCTGCTGATGTTAGAATTGGGATATTTTCAGGTCCTTCTGAGGGTTAAGGGCTAACTGTGCTTCGGAAAAGTACAACAAAACAGAACAAACCAAGCAAGGTTGTTTCATATGGAAAAATATTAGGCCTCAGAAATGGAAATATTTTGCAGACATGTCTTGAATTTTAAAAACTTTCCTGTTGAAGATTTTCCCAGTCCAAGACAGATTTTTGGGTAGAAGCTTGTGGAATGGCTTTAAGAGGACAGTCTGACCCTATAAAGCCCTTTCTGTGGTTAGAGCACTGAACACGTTTCTATACTGCAAACATGTCGTTAGCCCTTTAGCCTTCTCTCTTTCATTTCTTCCAGAAAAGTTTCATTATGAATCTGGTTGACATTTATGAAGAAAGGGAATTGCAGTTCTCTTACTAGTGCTTGATCTCTTTTATTGTCAAGGACACAGGACTTAGAAATTCTCACCTGCACATGCGCGTTGCCCAACAGATAGGCATGTCATTGTTCATTGTCGTGAGGAAAGGGAGGAGGAGGCCACATACAGGGAGTACAGGTCTGATCAGATGAAAGTGCAGGCATTAGAAGTCCACTAGCTTAGCCTAAAGATAACCGTGAGAAAAACATGCCTTGTTCCTCAATCTCCTGTCCATTCTCACTTGTTGCTCTATGAGGAAACTAAAGTTGTTGTGCTGACTCCAGATTAGATTCTGGATTGCCTCCTTTCATTTGTCTGATACCTGCAGCCCCATATGCTTGTTCAGCTGAAGCTACACTAATGTATGGTGGCCTCTGCACCTAGCCTTGTCCCGAAGTCCTGAAGACAGGGGAAGTCGAAGTAGACAGGAGTGGCCACCAGGGTTTGGTGTGAACAGATGATGATGGCAACTATAGAGGTTTTGCAAAGAGGGCTGCATTCAGCTGCCTTAAGCAACACGTGCAAGAGTCAATGGTGTTTGACTGTAATTAGATACCATCAGCTCCTGTACAGTTCAAGTACACATGCTGTACGGCCTATTTTCAAGGCGCTCCATGCTACATCTTTTCATACGCACAGTACTGAAGCTTAGAAAGTTGCTATAGGAAACATCTTATGTCAGTGTACCTAAAGGTAAATGCCTATAGTCAGCTCTCTTTGCTGTTGATCCTCAAAGAGGCAGATCTGCTGAGGCAACAACAAAGGAACTGAACCATATTTCGAGGTGACAAGCTCTCTAAATATCAAATAATATGTGAGCTGCAACGCCATCTCTTACAGACTATTAGTGTTGTAACCTCCATCTCCCCTGGCCACAGGTTAACCCTTGACTACCAAACCCAGCATTTTGCGAAAGGCACCGCTTTCTTTGTGCAACAGTTGGACAGAGCCTGGCTGAGCTTTCTGCCAAAGGGGCTGTGAAAAACAAAACCGATGAAGACACGAAAGGATTCCACTTGAGAGACAGGGCTAAATGACAGCAGTGTGTGAGTGTACACCATTCCTGGTGGTATGTGTTAGCAGGTGGTCTCAGTAAATGCACTGATTTTATAACCAGAAATGTATTTACAAGGATCTGAAATCTAGGCCTGCAAATCCTTTTGGAGATGTATGTGTCAAGGAATGCTGCATTCAACTACGAAACTTAACCTGAAGGCGTTTTTTGGGCGTCCAGTTGCAAGCCCTGTACTAGTATCTCTTCTGGCAGATTTAGATGCCTCCTTAAAAGCCGGTTGTGGACAAGACTTTCAGCAGCATTGCTCTCCAGCTACAGCTCACGTCAATAGATTTGGTAGGACTGTAACATTTTGGAAAGCATTTATCCTGTAAGAACACCTGTCTTCAAGAAATACTGCATCTCTGCTTCCTCACACAAACTGAAGTCCACATAACTTGCACCCATATTCTTTTTAAAGGGCAATGGCCTTAGTTCGCCCTTATTTTGATGACTAAGCATGTTACAACAAACATTCAGAAACAATTAAAAATACACAGAATGGCAGAAACAATTAAAAATACACTAAATGGCTACAAGCAGCAGGAGTCCAGTTTGAAGGTTTGCAGTGACAGTAAGAAGGGGACCTCTTTAAAGCCCCAGCTGCAGTCGCTCACACAGTGATCCCACTCGCTGCCAAAAACCACAGGTACACAGCACACCAGCAGATGGGTAAATGCAAGTGGACAGGGGAAAAAAGGGTGTGAGTGGCAACCTGGGTGTCCATAAGAGACTTACCCAAATATATTTTCATGCATATCATACATATTCAGCTAATGAATTTGCATTTCTCTATATTTTGAGAGGTTTAATTAGGAGAATGTTTATTACAAAATTGTTATAGGAAAGCCTGTGAGTGTGAAGAAGGGAACTAAGAAGCCCAAAGACCTGATCCAAAATGGATTTGAGAAATTTCTCTGTATGTACAAAGACAATAATTCAATAAAACAGCACTGCAGTCAAATACACTTTTGTCTTTCAAATGGCTCAACGTGGCATTGTGCCTTAGCTTAAGCTAACGTTTTTTTGGACCCAGTAAGCAAATGCACTAACAACAAGGATTGCCTGCAAAGGCCAGTTCAGATTTAAGTTGCAAAGTTCCACTTTCAGTATAAAATCTCATCTGCAGTGAAGCACGAATCACAAACCCCTGTGATCATAGGAGGCACTTCAGGTACACAGCTACTGTTGGTAGCTATAGTTTTCCCTTCATGTGGAAAGCCCCCCCCGCTCTCCTCCCCTCTCCCCACCCTTCAGGCACTGCATACAAAATACAACCACTCTCAAAAAGCCCAGGGTTTTGCTGCACCAAATGGGTGCTCCTCATCTGTTCAGAAGAACTTACCAGATTGTCATGAACAATGTGGCTCTGCCAGCCAGGCAAAAGCCCACTCTCCAAGGGTATTTTTAGATCCACTACAATACTTTATATCAGTCACACCCCCGGTTTCTTCCCCTCCCCTAAAAGCTTTTCCTTTTGGGCCATATGTTAGGAAATGTCTCAGGTTGCATCTTTCCTCCACAATGTCAAGTGCTGACAAGTGAACAGCCACCCCAAGTGCTGTGTTGTATCAAAGGAACCATCCGAAAGCTGCACTCCAAATGGCCTACAGAGGAAGCATCCTGGTGCTAATTAAAAACGGTATTTAGGAAAAGTAAACATTATCCGACATTTCTCTCCATCATCTGCCAAAACATTCATTACTTGCTTCATTAATTTTGCTTATTAGGCCCCCACTGTTGAGCCATTACAATCATGTGGTCTGGTTATTGTTACAAAATATATGCAAGTCACTTATTTTGCTAAGCAAACTGGGTGTTACTTCACTTTTTTTTTTTTTTGACTCACACATCACACAAACCACTGTTTTTTTGGTCAATTTTTTCTTTATTGTCTGAATAATAAACTCTGTTGAGTGCAGCTTTTAACATCTTCTAACCCTTTCTTAATCTTACAAGGTGAAATTTTAATTGTAGTAGAATCCCTTCCAATTTCCCAGTGTACACATACTCATTTACAGTTCAACATTACTTCCTCCAAAGTATTTTCATGCTTCTGAATTAAAAAACAAAACAAAACAAGCAAACAAAAAAGACAGCTAAAGAACAGACTCTCAGATAGAATAAATCAACCTAGATTCACTCTCTTCTGTGTATTGACATCAGTTCCACCAGCAGGACAGTAAAAGATTGAACAGTAAAAAATTCTCCCCTTTCCGCATTATATTCCAAAGAGAACAAATAAACCATTCTGCAACTGTAAGGGTATCATCACAAAGGCACTTACAAGGCTCATGCTGCTTGCAAAATCTTTACTTTCATTCTGCGAGAAACCCACAGTCCAGTCATTATTTATTATTATTTTTTAAATAAGGAAGTCAAGTTATGCAAAAGTTCATAAAAAACGCAACCAAAACAAAAGAGCAACAGCAGCAGCACTGGGGCAACAGAAATAAGCGGATTTGGACTTTCATTACAGCCTGGAGGAAAGTTTTGTGTTGAGTTCATTCTTTTAAAAAAGTAAAAGAAAACAGAAAAGCGGGGGGGGGGGGGGAACAGAAGGAAAGCATTAACAGGTACTTACCTGTTTAAAAAAAAAAAAAAAAAAAAAAAAGAAAAGGGAGGGGGGGGGGGAGAACAAGAAGAAAGGAAAAACGAACAAACGAGAGTTTTGGTGGTGGTGGTGGTTTAATGACTTCCCTTTTCGGTGCTCTTTGACTGCTTTCCCGCCGCCCCCCTCCTGGGCCCATTTCTGTGGCACGCTGGGCTTGGCCGGGTGCCAGGGTGACGGTCAGTGCCTGAGCAGCCTCTTCGGCCCGAGATTATTCCTTGGGTGCCTTTGTTTTTCTAGGGGGGAGGTGGGGGGCCAAGGGGGGTGATTTCTAAACCGAAACAGGGCGTCCCGCTGGTGTCCCAGGCTGTGAAAGACTCCGTTTCATCGGCCGTGCCGGTGATGCAAGGTGGCTTAAGCTAATCCAGTGAGACTAGGCTGCAGACTTCTTCTTTAGATTTTTCCTTTAAGACTCAGAAAACCTCAGAGGGATCCCGCCTTAAGAGGCAGCTCGAGGGAGGCGGATCCTCAGGGTAATAAGCCAACTAGAAACTATCACGTTAAAACATGTATCTGAATATACGTATTATTCACAGACATCTTTCCGTCCCCCCGACGATTATATAAAATGCTCCATGCAATTAAGTTGTTGTGCAGGTATACAAAATCACACACAAACAGATCTTAGTCAAATAGTTCTCAAATCCAGGTTTTTAATATTTAGAATCACATAATCATTTAGGTTGGAAAAGATCAAGTCCAATGGTTAACTTAGTAGTACAAAGTCTACCACTAAACAATGTACCTAAGCACATCTACACAGCTTTTAAATACCTCCAGTACTCCAGTGACTCCACCACTTCCCTGGGCAGCCTGTTCCAATGCTTGACAACCCTTTCAGGGAAGAAATTTTTCCTAATGTCCAGTCTAAAGCTCCCCTGGCACAACTTGAGGCCATTTCCTCTCGTCCTATTGCTTGTTACCTGGGAGAAGAGACTGACACCATCCTCACTACAACCTCCTTTCAGGTAGTGGTAGAGCAATAAGGTCTCCCCTCAGCCTCCTCTCCAGACTAAACAATCCCAGTTCCCTCAGCTGCTCCTCATAAAACTTGTGCTCTAGCCCCTTCACCACCTTCGTTGCCCTTCTCTGGACACACTCCAGCAACTCAATGTCCTTCTTGTAGTGAGGGGCCCAAAACTGAACATGGTATTAGAGGTACAGCCTCATCAGTGCTGAATACGGGGGCACGAT
>NW_010549663.1:43112-64574 GCF_000687285.1 Phaethon lepturus
AACACACTATTTCTCATACAGGCCAGGACACTCTTGGCCTTCTTGGCCACCTGGGCACACTGTTGGCTCATGTTCAGACATCTACACCACTGCCCCTACTTCCTTGCCTCTCCCTTCTGAAGAATTTATAGCCACCCATTGCAACACTCCAGTTGCACAAGTCATCCTACCATGTTTCTGTGATGGCAATTGTATCATAGTTTTCCTGCTGCACAGTGGTTTCCAGCTCCTTCTGTTTGTTGTCCATGCTGCGTGCATTGATGCAGATGCACTTCAGTTGGGCTATTGATCCCACCATCTTTTTGGGGAGAGAAATCCTAATTCCTGTGTGACCGTTCTCAGGTGCTTCCATGGTCTCTAACACATCAATAACCCTTGTGTCTTTACTGCCACATGGATCTCCATCCCTTACCTCCACTGAGACTGAAGGACCTTGCTAGCACACCATCTCTCAAACACTGGTGTGCCACCCCCAGACTTATCTCTAGGGAGTCTGGTTTTCTCCCTTTCCCCCTTCAAATCTAGTTTAAAGCTCTTTCAATGAGCCCTGCTAACTCCTGTGCAAAGATCCTTCTCCCCGCTGGAGACAGTTGTACCCCATCTGTCTCCAGCAGGCCTGGTGTCATGTAAATCAACCCATGCTCAAAAAACCCAAAATCTTGACACCAGGCTTGGAGCCAGGCATTGATCTGCTGACTCTTCCTGTTTCTTCCCTCATCAATCCCTGCAACTGGAAGGATAGAGGAGAACAGTACTTGTGCTCCTGATCCCTTAACCAGTCATTCCAAGGCCCTTAAGTCTCTCTTGATTGCCCTCAGGCTTCTTGTTGCAAATTCATCACTACCTACCTGAAAAATCAATAATGGATAATAATCTGAGGGCCGTAACAGGTTAGGAAGCTTTCTCTTCACATCATTAACCCAGGTCTCAGGGAGGCAGCAGACTTTCCTAAGAAGGGGAAATATATCCATATTGGATATATGTCTGCATATTGGGCCTTCTGTGCCCTTTAGAAGGGAGTCTCCTATGACAATGACTTGTTTTTTTCACTTATGGAAGCAGTTTTGACACAGAGCACAGGTCAGCAACCTCAGCAACACCTCCAAGCTTGATGAACCATCACCCTCATTATTGTTTGATTCCACTTGCAGAGCCTTATACCTATTATGCAAGGGCTCCCGGGAAGGTGGGGTAGTCCCAGAGGAGATGCGCCTGCTGCGCTGGGCAGGAACTTTTTGGCATTGGCCCCTATCCCTTAAGTCACTGTGTTCAGCCGGGTGGAGAGAGGATAGAGAATCCTCCACATCACGTGTCCTGTCTGCCTGTTGGGCCTGTCCCAGGGAAGATAGGGTGTGATTCCAGTAGTCTATCTCTCTCTTGCACACCCTGATACTCCTCAACCTACTCACCTCCGCACGCAGCTCTGTCACTAAGCGGAGGAGTTCCTGTACCTGCTGGCACACCTCCCACGGGTGTGCTCACTGCTGCCGTCCTGGTACTGGCACAGAAGTAGGGCACACTCTGCAGCCTGACACCTGGGTCACAGCACGTGCCCACCAGAGCTCTGTCTGGGAAGCTGCCTTGGTCATAGTGTAATTTCTGATGGGTCATTCACAGTCTCCCAGCTTTCCCCAATCCCTCACCAGGAAAGAGAGCACCACACCAAACAGAGATTCAACCACTTACACAAAATCGGTCACACTGAGTCCGTAGAAAAACTGGTGTTGGGCACCAGCCTTCTTCAGACCCAAACCAGCAGCCAGTGTCCTGCCCTGAACTATTCTGGGTACGCACCCTGACAGTGGCAGCACACCAAAGAAAGCACACCACAGTAACACACGGGTTCAGTGTGCCTCTCCTACAGCCCACAGTAATCCCTCAGAGGTTTCGTGGTACTCACAGTCATCATGCAGTCAGTCAGTTATTGTTAAGTGAAACTGCAAATCTGACATCCAAGAGACATAAACTTGAAATGTAAAATGGCAATTTTGCTGAAGACTTCACCAAAATCACTGAGCACTGCCTTGTTTCCTACATTGCCCAAGGGATTTCAAACTGGCTACTACAGGGAAGAGAAAAATGAATGCACATTTTATGTCCATACTTCGTAGAGGTGAAACCTAACAACATGGACAAATGTAGAATTCTTAGTAGAAAAAGACCAAAAAAGAGAAAAAAGTGTCAAGTGGGTGATGACTTGACCTCTCTACCCTTACATCCTGGGGAGTTTAGAAAGCAAGAATAAGTATTAGAATAAAAGAGAAGGTTCATCAATCCAGATAGGTTTAATGGGCAGGCTTTGGCAAGTTCTGAAACATGTTGCAAAACATATGCAGATCTTAATTTCTTGCTTGAAACCTTGGATGCTGCTCACAGACGTTGGAAGGCTAGATATTTCCCACGTACACACTTGAGGAACAGCTGCATTTCACAGTCACAGCTAGGTGCCCAGGCAGGAACAGCAAGTTTACGGGAAAAAGAGCCTTCTGTCAGTCATGACTTTCTCCCATCCACAGAATGGGACTCACTGCAGTTTGCAGACACCTGCTTGTCCATATGATGCTAACTGTTCTGGATTTTCCTGCTTGAGCACAACCGGAAAGACTTTAAAAGAAACAATTTTCTACCAAATGTATAGCTACTGTAGTTGCCATGAAGACATCTTAAAACCGTGATTGGGAGAGGGGGGTGGCAATACTGATGCAAATGATGTGAGAGGTGGCCCAAGAGGTGGAGCCTGTATTAGAGCATAAGCTGCCCTCAGTCCAGGCTGCTTGCCTCTGAAATCCAGACCAGCTTCTAAGGCAGCTGAACAGCATCATACCCTGTAATGAAGATCTCACACTGGACAACTTGGTGAAGAAGAGAAAAAAACAAACGGCATCAACAGGAATATCTGCATGTTTGGATCACTCTGAGATTTTCTTATTAATTGACAACAAGGAGGCCACGTGTACCTGTCAGGCAGACACTTCAGGAGCTACCTATGGTTGGGTTTCAGACCAGAAAGAGCCCAGAAAGAGGCAGCTTCCATCTTTCTTCTGGTTCCTTTACTGTCTTACTTCCACACACCACCAGTTATACTGTTCTGACCTCCATTTTTAGTTTTGTTTTAAAAAGAGCACTAGAGACATTAGAGGCAATGGCTATAGTTAATTAAACAGTTTGGGTACATATACTCCCTTTTCCACTTGGGAAGCTAATGAGGATTTAAGGCAGCATGCAAGACAGCCACTTGCCTCTCACACTCAGGGTGAAATTAACTGCTTGTCTCAGGATGAAAACTCAGGATGAGTCATCTCACTAGGTTCAAGACCCAGCTGTCTGGGAAATCTAGGTAAGGAATATCATGTGTACACAGGTGTGTGCCCACGCTATGCTTGCTGAGCAAGAAGTCACTCCTGAGGAAGGAAGAATGAAAGACGGCAAAAATGTTCAGTAGACACATAGCAGAATGTGGCAAACATCTTCCACCTTCATTGCCATACAATACACCTGCTATTTATTTCCAGCTATCAAACAATATAATAGATAAACATTTGTTACCTTTATAACTATATAAATATGGTGATGACCACCCCACTAAGCTGTGGCTTCACTCAGAGCTGAAAAGGAAACCTGGATATATCCATAGCTCTCTGTTCATCATTGTTCCCTATATCCCTGTGGGAAGATATCATTTCAACCTCTAGTAATCCTATCAGCATTGCAAAAGGTCATTACTATCCCTTCCCTTCTTTGGTGGGACTGTTTTTCAGTTCAAGAGCACCACGGATGCTCATATGAGCACAGAGGTTTATATGAGCACCAACTTTAGCGGCTGGTTGAAACCGCACGCACATAGTACCTGAGTGAGAGCGCACACAAAACCTTTGGTTTGAACTGCACTTCCCACAGGAGGATAAGAATTAGGCACCATAGTCAGCCATGCCCAGCTGTGACAGCTGACTGTTCCCATGTAATAGGTAGGTACAACAGTTTTACAAATTCATATGGAAAAGAGCTGCAAATTGCCCACATGCCCTGGAACACTCTCTGGAGTTTCCCGCTGTTAAGAGCATCAGTCATCACGTATGCGGGTGTCACATACTTCTTATTCTCCTAGAGCTTTCCAAGTGCCCGTACAGCTTTGCCTCCCCTCCCACCACCACTCACACCAGGCATTCAGTTCTCTGTAGGCCTTAGTAGATAAGGAATAACTCAGTTTAAATTGATGGGGAAGAAATCAGTTCCTGTACACATATACACCAACAAAAGATACAGACATTGAAAATATCAAGTCTTCCTGTGCTAAGCATGCTGACAATTCACAGTGGAAGAAAGCAGCACAGACTTATTCTTTTCCTTATAATCAACTAATTTTAAAAAATTATTTCAAGTCTTAGACCCCAAGAGTCAAGAAAAGACAACTCCACTGTATAATGGAATTTCTTTTGCAGGAATGTGGCTATACACACCAGAAAAAAATATTGCTATCTTATGAGTGTGCATATCGTGAGTGTGCAAAAGATTGTTCTGGCTACTTAAAAGGGAGCAAAAGTTACTGTGTATTAAAGAAAATTTTGTGGGATTAATTGGGTTCAAAAGCAGATGGCTTAATTATGTGTTATGACATACTGTGGTTTTTTAGAGTCGCTGTGATTCCGCCAGGTCAGAATTTGTTACTATAAATTGTATGGATATATGTGTGTATGTCTGAAAATGACTGCGAGCACATTTTGCACCAGATGCTGTCTAGGGCAAGATGGAGAGGCCTACAGTAAAGGTTGCTATTGGTCTTTGATTTTTACTTTGCTGAAACCTGGCCATGCCTGCCAAGTAATTTGTAAAGATCTCCCCAATTCCTGGGGCTTCTTCCTCTCGAATTTGAGAAAGCAACTGGCAAGCTCCATTTTCGGCTGGCACCTCCTGCTATCAGTTAAGCCTGTGCTCCACAGATAGCAGAATGAAACCACAGTGAGAGTTCAGGGCTCCAAGCTCAGTTTTAGCATTGCAGCTGATTTCAAGGTACTGCAGAGCGTGTGTGCAGTGAAGGTAGTGGAGATTGGTTCCTCACCTCAGGTACCCATTGAGAAGGTCCTATTGCAGTTTCCTGGCCTGCTTGGTCTTCTTTACAATGTCAGATAGCTGCAGCAATGACACGCTACAGCAACGCAGCCTGCATGCCACTGCTACTTTTTCACGGCTTTGTGGTAGGCTTCGTAGGCAACGTTCACTCTGTGTTGTGATGGCCGCGAAGGAAAGACTGAAGATGCAGTGTGAGGTGTTATCAGTTACTTTCTGTCTTTCAGGATCAGAAAGGTCAGGCAAGCCAACATTCAGCTTGCACAGACATCAGTGCAACGAACTGCACTGAATAAGCTACTCTCACATCACAGGGAGGAAGGGTGTTGTCTGGCAGTGCTGTTCCGCATGGCTTTCCACAGGTGGGAACAATTGCTTTTAAGTTCTCACCTACAACAACAGAAAACACATCTGTACCAACACAGTGGTACACACATCCCCTTTTCCTGCCAGAGAGCAGGGTGTCCCCAGTATCTGAACCAGCTCCAAGCCAAGCATGTCTCAAGTCCCAGCATTTGACAGGGTCCTTAGAATCAAAGCTAACTGCACACCGGGGGTGACAATGCCTACACAAGTGGGGTTGTTGTCTTGGGTTTTGGGGTGGGTTTTTTTGATTCAGACTCAGAGCTCCTAGCATTTCCCAGGAATGGAGCAGAACTGCTGCCTACATGTTCTGTCAGCAGCTGCAGCCTGTCTTCCTTCAGCAGTCAGTACACTGTACTGAAAAACAGTTATGGAAACACAAACACTACTTTGAATAGTTAGTATTCCTTCAGCAGTCACTGCACTGTGCTGAAAAACAATGAGGGAAACACAAATGCTTCTTTGAGCAGTACTGCAGAAGAGCAAATGCAGAGTATTACTCTGCTAAAGGTGAAGTCTCAATCAATTTACATTTTATTTGCTAGACAAAATGCAGTGAAAAATTTCCTTGCACTCAGATATTCAACAGCTCACAGTGATGTTAAGAATATCTTTCTTCTACAAGCATGTTTTTCCTTTAGTTAAGATTTCTGTTCCTTTCTTAGTTGGCAACTTCCCAGTCATCTACAATTGAAATGTTTATGCTACCTTTTTTTTTTTTGGGGGGGGGCGGGGCGGGTATTTTCCAGCATTATTTTTTCCCACAACACTGTCTTTAAATGTGCACACACATTATATTAGTGATTTGTAGACCTTTCTCTTCCTCTCCAGACTCTGTAAAGAGAAGCACCAAGCTAATCATCTCTTCTCAGCTGTGTCATTGCAAAGACCATGTATGTTGAATTCTGCTCAGTTGACCCCAACTAATTCCATTGGCTTAACAGAGCTAAGTGACTCATTAAAACCATAAATAGATTTATAGAGACTTGCGTTAACCACACTGGTTACAAAGGGTTTTGTAAACCTTGTTACCTAAGACATGATTTCCCAGTAATATTACCTCAGACACTGCAGTTTGAGAAAGCTTGGAAAATGCCTTTTCAAATCACAACTCCCACACGTTTCACAACGTGTTTCCATTATATTCAATAATGTACAAGTGGCATTTACCTACTTCCGTATGTCCCGTAGTCATCCACTACCTGCAATTCTGAATATATGAATGATACAACACTGCCTTATTAGTCATCCTGAACACCCACAAAGATTTTCCTTTCAACTGCCCTACTGGCTTAGTCTGAAGGATCTTGCTAATGTTTTTTTTCCCCTCTCCTGCTGTTGTGCAAGAATCCAGTTGCTGATTCTAATGTGGAACCAGGTGTGATGTATAAGGATTTTGTCTTCTCTCCCTAGGAAAAAATTAGCAACGAACAAACAAGAACATAGGACACTTCTACTTAGAGAGAAGCACATTCCTATGGAACTGCTGCAACTTTTCTCCACAGCCCATGTTTTTTCCTCCCCTCAGCACTACCTTAAAGCTCTCATTAGAACTGCTGTAGCAATAAGAATTATGTACATGTTGGGATTAGCCTCACAAGGTAGTGGCAGAGAGGTCCTCCAATGATTAGTCAGTGGAACATTTTCTCAAAATTTGTAGCAGAGAACTTACAGAAGCAAAAATCTTTTCTGTTGTTGGAATAGCTATTTTGGTCTGTGGTTTGGAATTTGTTAGATGTTTTTTTTTTTTTCCCCAGATGATTAAAAATAGAAAAAAAAGCTTTTTTTGTGAATGACGAAACGAAAGAAAATGGCTGAACCTCTGACAGCTAGTACAATTTCAGAATTTCTATCACAGACATGCACGTATCATGCCCCTCTGTTCACCTGCTCTTTCTTGCCTAGCCTAACTCACCTACAGGACTGTGGTACTGCCACCTCCAGCTGCCAGGGACATGGGGTGATTCTGCCCTTCGGTCATGAAAAGCACCCATGTGCTTTCCCCACTACATAGAACTTGCATGATACAGTTCTACTTTTGAGACAAGGACTATGCCGAGAGGATTGTTTCTGTGGGTTCAGGTACACCAGCACTAAAATAGGTCTCTAATCTCTCCCAATGTATTTTTCAACATGTTTTCAAAAAACGGTAGCCAGTTTAGTGGCTCCTCAAGACAAATCTCTCTCAGCATGCCTGTCCCTGACAGGATGCGGCTGAGGAGAGGAATCCCACATGGATTGAAAACAGTCATTTTTTTTTTTCCAGTTGGGAAAATACCTAGGAATCAAGACACTGGAGCAAAGGATTTCCAGCTGTGGCTCTCTTCTTAAGATAGAATATATCAGTAGGTTCTCATGGAAGAGATAAAAGAATTGAGGTGAGTTGAGATAGTCCACTTTCTTTCTTTGTGTTCTCTTGCTTAATCAGTCAAAATTTAGAGGTACTAATTCTGCACTGAACTATGGGTGATGAAAGCATTTCAGTCATGCCTGCAAGAGGAGCTCTAAATTCACCCTGAGAGAGGAAACAGTATCCTCTTTCTACATGGGTTTTTTATTTATTTTTACTACATAGTTGGTATTAGCTTTGGCATAACAACAAAAAATAAAACATTCCACATTGCTATTGCCATATTTCTGAGGAACGTCTGCCTGTTTGTCCCTGCCCCCTGCAGAGAAGAAAAAGGTAATATAATGCATTTTCTTTCATCCTCTGATACAGCAGAAACTTGGATTACGACAATTAACTTGGGCTTTCCAGCCTTGATGCATTTGCAGCTCAGGGTAGCTCCACTCAGAAATAAAAGGCAGAGATATTTTTTTTCTTGTAACTTTTGACAGCAATGCAGTATAAAACTAAATTCTGACATGCAACATTTAAGCATTTAAAACTGGTATCAACACTTTGATGGGCCCGCTTTTAAGATAAGCACATTAAATGAGATTTCAGCTATATAACATCCCAAGCATAACCATCTGCTGCTGAGGCATACACCTGTTTCAGTTACTTAAGTAAAGCTTCTTGTCAGTTATTTTGAAGAGAGAGGTTAGAAAATATTTTACACTTCAGTTTATTCCGATCATAGCAAAAGGTTAACCCAAAAGGCACCTGCATTTGTAAAATGGTCTGCACAAATTTGTATGTGTTTCAGCACTAGTCCAGAGGACAGGACAAGCAAGAGCAGCCTACCATTCCATGAACAAAATGAAGACCTAAATTATCATTCTGTCATAACTTTTTCTACTGAGGTTTACCAAGGTTTTTCCACAGATTAAGGAGACAAAACACAATATCAAGGTCAAGACATATCCTCCCACACCAGGAGGCTGGGACTGTAAAAACACTGGCAACAAAGCAGAAGAAAATTATTCAGCTAAATTAACAGATGTGATGTGTAAAGTTCTTTGCATTTATTAGATTACAGCGTGAAGATGAGCATGTTATCAGGGATCCCTTTTTCAAAAGCAAAACACTGCTGGTTAATCCTATCAAAACATTTTGAGTTTAAATTAGGAATCTGAGCATTCAGCTGCCCCCTCTGCACAAATATTCTACCATGAGGTCTGCAGTTATTTCAGATTTCCTACTTACATGAAGTGGAATTGATGCCAGACAGCAGGTTTGCTTGTACAGCTGAGCTGAGCTTACAGCCCTTCTCACTTTTATGGACCCAAAGAGCATGCTTCATCCACTTGAAATACAACCAAGGCACAGTGTGGAGAGGAAAAGTGTTGCCAAAGTCAGGAATGATTAGGTTTTCAGCAGTTCATTTCAGTAAAGCAAATAGTGTTCCCAGACTGTTTTCAATGGACTGCTGTCAGCTCTTTAAAAACATTTATTCAGTTCATCATGCTTATTATGCAATAGGTCATGTGTGTTACTTAAGTATAATGCTGATAGCTGGGTAGCTAAAATTAATGCAATGTCTGTTTATAAATTGCTGAATTTCTGCATCTCCTGTTATCACAGGAGTTACAAGAAGTACATTATGGAAAAATGATTTCATCTTTAATCATACGACTACCTTTTAAGAAAGAACTGTATTATAGGAAAAAACTTATCAAACAAAAACTAACAGTCAAAACTTTCAGCACGAGTCCTGAGGAGTGTTCCAGAAATCATGATGTTGAAGTCTGACCTCTTGAGATTTAACTTATTTTAAGAAGAAAAATAGCAATCATCATCAGTTTTTCATATGGCAACTGAAAACCAAAGATCATAATTTCTTTTTTTAAATAATAATATTGATATGCTCTGAACTGTAATGTCTTCACTTTTAACAGACTAACTCTAGATTAAAATCTTTCATTGAAAAATCTTATTTTCTTAAACAGCAATTATATTCAAAATATATTGTAAAACATTGTTACTTATTAAATCCCAATTTGAACACAGTAGTTTTTAATCTAATATTTTTTTCACCACAATTCCATTGGAATCCCGGAATTCATCCCGTGGAAGCTGTAGGCTGCAGGAAAATCACCACTGGCATATCCAGTATGAGAACCAGATAACCAAACCAGAACTTTGTATGTATCTGACAGACAGAGTGGTAGGAAGCTGCCTCACAAGGTTTGATGCAGCTCATGACCAAGTCATGCTAATCCTACCCGTGTCTTGCGCTGCCTCTTATACTGTTGCCAGTTGGTAGGTAATTTATTCAGTCTGGTCTACTAGTTTCAAAATGTCTTAACAATTTCTCTCCTTTCCCAAGGCACAGGAGACATCTGAGTAAGTGCTAGTAAGAATTGCACTCATTTGACATTGTCTGGCTACCAGCCACATTATTCTGCTTTGCTTAGGAGTTTTGAGTCATTTCATCCAGCATTTGAACGTGACCAAGTCTGGGATACAAGATTTCATCAGCTGAACAGTGCACAGCATCACAGAAAAGCATAGCATATCATTTCCCCTTGAAGTACAATAGGAAAATGTATAGGCAGAACGCAGATTATCTGGGGCTGGTACTTGACAGATCCAAAACGCAGCCTTCAGTTATGCGAGATGCCTAAGACGAGGTTTCACTGCACATCTCAGCAACCCGAAAAATGCATTTACACAGACTGTATATGATGAGAAACCAAGAAGTAAATAAAGCAGCACTTGCTTTTGGCCTGTAGTTAAACTGTAGTTATTTCACACAGCCCATTCTAAGGGTTATTGCTGCATAATGATTATACTTTCCACGTGCAAAAGAAGATGTCCAATTTATTGCTGGATTGTACTGTACAGGGTATTAGAGATAAAGGTTTTGATTCGCAGGATGCTTGTGGGCTGGGTAAGCAGCAGAATATGACTAAGGGAAGCCTAAAATAAAAAGCAGAATATGACTAAAGGAAGAGAGGGTATCCAGCATCAGTAAGGGTCAAAAATGTCACAGAGTGGAGACGGTGCATGCCGGACTAAGGTATGGACTTTTCCAGTATGTCTGGAGAGACCCATTCTGAATTGCCATCTGGAAAAGCATAAGTCTGCAGATTATATTTTTGTAGGAAAAGATGTTCACAGATAACTAAAGGTATGGTGGCTCATCGTGCCTGCCCATTTCCACATGTCTTTGGATGGTATCTCATGCATTCTCTCAATGGCAGCAGCACCATATACTACCAATCCTATTAAACATGTATGGACAGAAATCCACGCAGTACAATGTACTTTGCAGGTTACTGCTGTCTTGTCACTGTGCCAAAGAAAACACTACACTCACATTAAAGAAAATAACATGCAGTGCACTCGTTTACAGAAACACCTTCAGCCAGCAGGGTCTGCACCTAAGCAGGAAGCAAATGGCAATGACGTAACTTCACAAGTCATCTTTAAAAGATATAAGATTTCAGGAAAAAAAAGGTCTGACAGCTAAATTAACAAGGATTTGAAAATGACCAAAGGCCTTTCTGAAAATCCCCAAGTTTATCACTTGTACTTGTTTCATCAGTAAGCTTGTGCTTACTTTTAGAACAGCCTATATTTATATAAAGTAGGAAAGCATTCATAAGGTCATATCATTTCACCATGCCTTATCTGTATTTTGTAGAACACATTGTATATACTCTTGCCTTCATTTTCACCTTCTAAAACAGATGAACACAAATCAAGGATTTGAAAGATAGCTCTGTGCTTTGCCAGATGATACGGTATTGTGTTGTCTGATAGATTCAGCTCAGGATTAACTGGGTTAAACTTTCATTTCTTCACGGGATCAGACTTGGTGATTTAATAACTCCTTCTGGTTCTACAAATGGACTGAAAAACCATTCAGCTAGCATCCAAGACCTCTACTGAGAAGAGAGCACTCACTGAAATACTGAGAGTCATTTCTAGACACCACATTGTGTTGCCATGTTGAAGAAATAAGAATCACTTTAAACTTGTAAAATGTGTCTGTCTGTACTACAGCCACAAACAATCATCTGGAAAGTCATATGGAAGAACATATGAAAAATAGGAATTTTTAATAATGACAAAAAGACATTGTCCAAACACTTCTAATTAATACACTCAAATAAAAGAAAATTATTTGTTACACAGGCTTTAGGTGCTGTAAGACCAAGGCACCATTATCATCTTTGCATTGCAGATCAAAGACTGAAGAAGTCTGGTTTAAGATCTATTTTTTAAACCACAGTTTGTGGTACAATGTTTGCAAGATTCTTAGGGTAAGACCACAATAGAAACACTCTTCATTTCTATTTATTCCTTTAGAAAAGCAATCAAACTTTAAAGAATGTGTTTTATGATAACAGGAAAAAAAAAAAGGTTGGAAGAATACTGTCTCTCACTTTCAAATTTTGATCTATCTTTTGATTACTGTTTGATTATAACATCCACTTGGCCTGCTGAATCCGTACTTTATACTTACCATAAGGTAATAGCTCAATGAATAATAACCCCAAAGATGTCTTAAGTGACAAGGTAAAGACTCTTACAAGACTATCTTTAAAACATTTACAGTAGCATGCTACTGTGTGATAACCTTGATTTACTATGTTCTGTTTCCTAGCATGAAATTATAAACCGTTCAGACTGTTCCCACATTTCAATAAATATTTACGGGTTTCTTGCTTTGCAAAAAGAAGAACTCTATCAGGGAATGGATTTATCAGAAGGCAGTGAGTTCATGAGCCAAGTATTGAGAGAGCTGCTTACAGCAGACACTCTTCACACTCCAATCTGGTGGAGATGCTCCAAGGGGCATAAGTCCTTGGCTTTGCCCCTTGTTGTCACTGCTAGCTGTCTACGTGATCTTCAGTCTGCTATTTTTACAGACACATTGGCTATTAGAGCTTGATTTTCAGATATGTTGAAAATTTACTACAGCAACCAAAGTCAAATGTTCTTTAAGTTCATGAACAATATTGGAAGATCCAGCTCTAACACAGTATTATACCTTACACAGTTGCCTGCACCTGTTTAAAACTGAGGTAATGAAACCTATTTCTCAAGCTGAACAGTACTTTGTACTCTATGCAAAAGTGATGGAAAGCCATGAAAATGCTGTAATTAGTTTCACTGAGTTTATGACCAAGTGCTTTGAGGCCAACAACATAGTTGGCCTCAAAATAATAGTGGAACCACCAAAACTATTCACAGGGTTTTTATCAATCATATAATTCCATGCTGCTTTGGTGACCATTTTCTGTGGTATTTCTAGGCAGTTTTTTTTCAGGCTTTTGATTTTTTTTTGTGGGCTGGGGTGATAATTGCCAAGCGATTGTCTGTATTGCATACTCCTCAGTGTGCAATGATTTCACAACCCATAATAGACTCCATGGTGGTCTCTGCTAAACTTCATTACATGGCCACAAAACAGTTCCATGGATGAGCTTGTTAGTCTTGGGTTATATATGTATCAATGCAAAAACACCCACCTAATGTGGTTAGCTCTTGTTTCTACATGTAATGCTGTCATGACATAATATGACAAACCATAGAAGTTATGTACCATTTAACCATTTTCCTCCTAGGTCTTTGCACTCTTGGTGTCTGAAAGATGCATCCCTTCCCTCTGTGATACTTAATTATCACAGACTTTCTAGCACTACAGGAACATAAAGCCACACCAGATCACACTAGCCTTCTGCTTATAGCAAAAATGCCATGAAGCAACTTTTCTTCCTTTTTTTATGCTCCTTCCAGAATTCTTGGTTACACTATTAAAACTGTAGTAAATAAACTACATGAATAATAAATTTTTTAAAAGCATTATGTAGAACTTGAGCAAGTTTCACCAGCATGGCTGCAGCATGCAAGTCAGTTGACATGAAATGTGTTTTTTGATGCAACAGCAGAGTAAAATAGAGACTAGCTAAGAAACCTGTGCATTATCAGGGTCTGATGCAAGCCTACATTGTGCCTTTTTACCAAACTAATGAAAAAGAGCTCAAATGATCATGCCATCTGTGTAAATACTCTGCCCCAGTTCCTGTGCAATAACACCTGAGACCTTTCTGGGGAAAGAGGAATCATCTGTGAAAAAGTGGTGTTTCTGGGATCCTGCTCAGAAAAGCGGAGAGCTGCTGAAGAATGACAGCTCTGCTCGTGGCCATGGGGAGGCTGTGAGGGCTGGTTGAGTGTGGGGAACTCCCAGAGGAATGAGAGAAGTGCCCCAGGAAAGACTTTGACTGCAACCCATGGTTTACATCAGACACAAGAGAGGCTTTCTGCAGGACAAATCCACTAGTGCATCAGCTGCTGCAGCCTCCGGCTAAGCTCTTGTTTAGATGATTGATTAATGTTCTCTGCATTGCCAGTTACAGGTGGCCAGATCCATATATGTTCCTAATATTTATTTAGTAATGTAAACTCCCACTGACAGGAGAAGGTTGAGTTCCCCTTGAAACATCTTCTCCTCTCATGCCCAGCAACCTCCGTAACTAAATTTTGTGACTCCTAAGTCACCCATGAAGCATCTCTTAGATCTTAGCCACTAACATTAGAAACATTTACTTTTAACTCTGAAAAAAGTACTGTCTCTGAATACATGGGATTTAAATTTCAAGACACACAATTCCCATATCTTTGTGTCAACGGCTCCTTGACTCTTTTAAAAAACCAAACAAACAAAAAAAGATTTTAGAAGTCAGACTTTGAATCATATTTTATCTTCAGGATCCCCATCTCCTCCCATCCTCCTGAACTAGACATGTAAAATATTCACCTTCACAATGAAGGTGACCCCACCCCTCAAGGAGTTTTATTACAAAAAAAAAACAAAAAACCAATAGTGAAGTTTTGAAAAGGCAAAGGAACTCTACATTTTTCTGAGGAAAAAAAAACTGACCAGATGTCTGCAGTCTTCTCCTCTATTTCCATTAAATATGAGATAGCTGAGAAGAAGTCAAGGGGGATTTAAAATCTGAGCAATGTTATTCACTGTGCAGATATCTATTTTATCCAATTATTTGCATTATGATCCATAGCAAGAAAGATTCCTGTGCCTTTAAGAACAGAAAAAATAATACATGTGAAGCTAAATGCTGAACACAACTAACAATCCAGTGCAGGTGCATCTGATGGGGAACATTGCCAAGAACTTGAGAACTTTGAAATTTGGTTTTATGGGAGTGAGGGCCTGACCCATGCAAACTGATTGGCCAGTCATTTGGCAGAGATGGGGGCCCACTGGCTCCTGGACATGAGAGTGGTCTATGACAGCCACTTTCCATTAGTGTGCTTGGTGTATTTCATTGCTTTTCACAGCACTCATTCAATAAAGGAAAGCTGAAACCAAGGAGGTGGAAAGTTTTCCCTGTTCATTTTACTCACTTCACCTTGTTCACTAACTACAGCAGGAAAATAAAGATCGACCAACTTTCTTTTCTCTTCCTCCTTTTAGTCTTATTCCCCACCCCCCAAATCAGTCAACAAGCCATTCCTGTGCATTGTTAATGGTTGAGGAGAACAACCACCTTGGCTAGAGGGTAAAAAGAAAGACTCTTTCCGGAAGTCAACAGACTAACTGTAAAAACTAGTTAATTCTTATTTGTCAGCTGTGCAGTTTCCTCTATCTTCCTCTCAAGAATTTTCAGTGGCCCCTGTGAGAAACAAAGCATTAGACTATAAACACCTCAGCCTGACAGGGATTTCAGTATCATAAGCAGTTAAAATGAGCAGTAGTATAACAATTACATGCAGTAGTATAATTATATACTCCCCGTGGTCTCACATACTGAACTTCCTAGTTCCCTCTAAGGAAGGAATGTGAGACTCTTTCACCTCACATTATTTTTAAGAGGTTGTGGTAAAAATTACTGTGTAATCAAGCAAAATATAATGGATGTTTACACATATATAGACACAAAAAACCCTGTAGCACTCTCTTGCTCTCAAGACTGCTGTGCGGGCAGCAGCAACTGGCAACATTCAAGTGGTTGTTTTGCTTATTTTAGCTTTTGTACACCAGAGTCTCAGTGCACGGCTGAATCTAATTAGCATAAATGCATCTACATGGAGATCAAAAAACAAAGATGTTTCAAAGATTGCAAAGGCTGGGAAAAAAGGTTTAGTTGAATGCAACCACATTGTTCCACTAGTTTGAAGAGAAACATAAACAAACTGCAGCCTTCTAGGTATCTAATTCCGTTCTAGGAAACCTCAGACTGTGAACTCTCACTTGCTCTAAAGGGAACAGCACAGGAACATAAGACACTTGCTGGCATAGAATTACTCACACTATTCAAACTGCCTACAAGTAGATTAATGTGTTCAGTGCCATTAACTTCAAACATCGTGATTCTCCGTATCTCTCAGTGTTGATACAATATCCGTAGCAAGACTGCCCAGTAAAAGAGAGCTAGAGGACAGTAAAAAAATGTAATCAGCTGAGGTAACTTTCTTTTATGCCCTGCACATTCATGCATCGTTTGTTTTTAAAATCAAATTTCACTCAACTGACCACCTGCCCAGTTTCCTACTGCAGTTATAGTTCATTGCTCTTTGAAAGAGGGGGGTCATAGTTATTAGCCACTGGTAAATTTCTACATCCTCGCCAAAGTCAGCGGCAGCCTAGGAGAGACCTTTCTTCCCCTACCAAACCATCGCATCTCATCTAATCTGAAACCCGGTGTCCACATCGCCTTTCGGTTTTTTACCCTGGCTTTCATTTTGGCGCAGTGTTGGATGTACGCGATGGCATGCAGGAAACACAGAGCCTGCGTGGGGTGCGGGTGGTGAGGAGCGGGGGGAGGCAGAATGAGAGAAGCATGGGAGCGTTCCTTAAATTACGGATGGGGTTACGATGTCAGACACAGCAAAGCAAGCTGACTTCTGTTTGGAGCTGCTGACCGGACACAAGGGCACAGGACTGGAAGGTGACGCTAGTTCTCCAAACAGCTCTTTGGACACCTGCTGCCGGGGGTCGGTCATGTGTGTCTGGGGGTTCTCTGGCACTGGTGGAGCACCTCCACACAGCAGAAAGAGCAGGCTGGAAGCCACAGCTCCAAGGACAAAGTCTCTTCAAAGGCTGAACAACCTCCAGGTCTGCACTTAAGTACCATTAGAAGTGTCAAGAAAGGGTGGTGGCATTTTTTTTTGCATAAACTTACTATCTGGGACACTGCAACACAGTATTTTCAGTCTCCTGTAGGCAAGTACTTTCCTCAAACCTTGATTTTAAAAAGCAAGTAAGCTGAAAATAAAAGTCTTACTGTTTATCTTATGTCCATAGCCCACTGCTGCTGAAGGAGCACTGCAAATGCCAAGCTGACCTAGAAAGCCACACATCCTGTTCCACCTCGGTATTACTCTGCTCCTTGACAGCTTCCATCCTGGTCTTTGAACCAGGAACAAGACATAACAGTAAAGACAAAAATCAAAGGAAGAGGGAAGAGAAAGGAATCTCAAAAAAAAGCATGTTAGAAGAAAGAACTTTCTTAACATTTTTAAAAGCCAATACATGATTAATGTTTCAAAGAAATTTTAATGAAAGACAAAAGTCTTGAAATTACTTAATATTCCAAATCAGTAACAGACTCATGTTTGTACATGCATCTGTATAAACGATACACACATTTACTCATGAGCTCTCAAAAAGACATTTAAATATGATTTAATTGTTCCTTTTTTCTTCTTTTTTTTTTTAACTGCTGAAACCAACTCCTTTAATTGCGTGCCAAGGCCTGAGAGAGTTTAGTGGCACTTGAAAACATTGCCCAAATAAGCTAACCAATTAGATTAATTGGCACCAGAGGTACTGTGTGCTTTTGGATAGTACATAGATGGAAAAAAACCCTCAACATTTAGTAGTTTTAAAGCTGTGTTTGTAAAGCTTTGTTTTCTTTAAGGATTGTGTCTATGTATCATGCTGCTATTGATTTTCACAGAAGAGGAATGGGATGTACACATCCTGTCACAATGTGTGTCCACAAAATATCTTCCAGACCCAGAAATACAGACTCTGAAAAATATTTATCACTTCCCATTTTCAGTCAACAAAACAACTCAGAAAACATACTGTGCATGCTCCTGGAGACGACAGGGTAGAGGAGAGGCATACAAAACAATCCCTCAAATAACTAGCAGATGATTTATATTCCTATTTCAGCAGTTTCATAAACAAATAAATGCTTAGGCTTATACACAGGTCCCAGGTTCCAACTTCAAAAAGTTCTCTACTTTTTCAATCTTTTTTTTCTTTATTCCTCACCTTGCAATACCTTAGGGAATTTCAGTATGGATTTTCTTTTGGGGTTGGCAACATTTAATCTTTAAAGGTACTCAACATTTTACAGCACCATGTGCCTTCTATGTTGCTAATTAGGAGTTTAGAGTATCTGCACCTTATGGAACAGTGGCACTAGGCAGCTGCAAGTGCTCAAAAGACTTCCACAGTTGCAGTAAGTGGCTGGGCATCACGGGATGAAACAGCTAGCCCAACAGCTATTTCAGAGTTGGTGGCATATTTGAGAAGTTATGTAGCTCTTTTAAGCACACCTAATACCTCTGAATTCGCTTTATTTAACTGAGAAGCAATGAAAGGAAGAACTGACTGACTGTATATTAACAATAAAAGCAGATTCAGAAGTCCCCTGTGAGGTAAAGGAATATTCCCACTTTACCGTACTAAAACTAGTTTTGAAAAACCAGGAGTGTGATGACAGCCAGAGAGAAGCACTTTGTGGAAGCAGGGCTATGTTCCAACGATCCTTCCCAACCAGTGCTGCTGTGCATAAATTCCTTTGTCTTCACCAAATGTGCAGTGAGCTGGGAACATACTGAGCTGGTGGCAAGCAGTTAGCAAGGATAGAGTAGCTGCAGTCCTAAGTTTCAAAATCCTTAAAAAAAATTTAACCTCATCTGACTACATAAATGATCCATGACTTTGGCCCCATATGGCACCATAAGGGAAGGGAGGAAAAAAATCCAAAAACCTTCCCATGATAGATTTTTTTTTGCTACAGCACAGGTTTGTAGCATCCGGTTTGTAGTAACCGGATGATGAGATCACTGATCATGGACCGTGCACACTTCAAAATCCAGGCAGATCTCCTACTTTGATGAGGACTTGCTATGAGACATGAGAACAGGCTATGGCCCATGTACAAAAGAAAGAGGATTATTCTGATCACATGTGAGATAATCCTTCCCAGATGGGTGACAAGAGAAGATGTCAGGAAAGACGAACTGAATTTCTTCATGATAAGATCACTAACTATCCTCAGCTTTCAATCTCAGAGGTGAAAACATTTACCTTACAACCGTTTCAATAAAGGCACTTTTGCATTCACGCTTCCAGGCCAAGGTCTGTGATGGTGCGGCACTGTCTGGAATCAGACCTGGGCTGTCTAGCCAACAAACAATGAGCTAATGGAGACTCATTGAAGGAGAATAGTATTTGATTCTGTTTCAATCATTTGATCTATTTGTTTCCATAAGCACAGTGCACAAATTGAATAGGTTCGTGTTGCTAACTTTCCCTGGTACAATAGCGCTTTTGAAGCTGCTGCATTGGCCACCACAAATTCAATGTAATTGCTCCTGAGCTTCTCAAATTTTTTGTTTTTACTAGCTGAATTATATCTTATTTAGATGCTAAACTTCTCCATGATGTTCAGACACCTGTGGAGTGCTGTGCCTTCTCAGTGCTGCGCAGGCAATACTTTGACCTCTAATGTATTATAAAAGTGATTTACAGTGAGTGACAATAAGCGATTTAATAACTGTTTCAGTTAAGGCTGTAGGGCATATAGTAAACATCTTGCCTGCAAAACCTATTTCAGCTACTGTGGCTCTCTGCAGATCCATAAAAACTCATGTGTTTAGTTACTTAAATTTAGAGATGAAACAAATTCTCCTGAAAGTTTCAGGTGCTGTGAAGAGAACACACTATTAACCACCAATTTAACTATTAATAACCATTAAGTTTCCATTAAAAGATTTATTTCTATGCAGTCAACAGTTAATGCTTTCAGCAACAGTAAGAAAATATAACCCCAAAACCTCAGGTGTTTACTAGCAAAGGATAGTGGTTAGGCTTTGTGTGATAGAAAAGTTAATAAAAAACCCAAACACCTCAAGCCTAGGCAAAAGCAGCAGACAAAACACTTAAATATTTTCAGGTGCATTACGTTTCAGACTAGTATTGCAAATCCAGTATGCAGGCTGTACAGAAAATAGCAAATTGAGTGAGTTCTCTGTATACTCTCACTGTGACACATAAAGAATAAACATTGACATACTCTAGTTGTCGTCTTTACTCTTCAGTTTCACAGTTTATCAAACCTCTCCAAGGACTGTTGTGAAGATTATATATCAAATGTAGAGACACCTACTGCTGTACCTTTGTTGCTCAAGGTCAGACCTCATGGTTCAATACCATTATATACTTAGGCAACCTGCATTCAATAGGAGGCACATGGGTGTTATCCTATAGGCCCCATACTACGGGACACGATTTGGGCAATACAGGAGGATACCTGCTACAATGACAAAGACATAAAATACATACACATGTGAAGAACAAAACAGAGTAAAAGCCTCAATGACTGTGGGACCCTCTTGAAAAATTATGTTAATCATCGCTCATATACTGTGGAAAATTTTACCATGTTGTTTTGGCAAAAATCTTCAAACGGTTGCTATTCCTGTGCACTTACAGAGATGGCAGAACAATGAGGTATAAAACCCCTAGGGCTTTTCTTTCATATCAGAAAACAGAGTGGAAGCCCTGACTTTGCTGCTTTTAAAGCTAATATTCAATACAGAATATTTTAGATTGGTTAAAAAGAACTACTTCTCTCTCATGTTTCAGCATTTGGGGTTGAAATGCAAGGTAGAATGGTCTGAGTGCTTTTTGTGTCTGTTGTTTTGACAAGGAAAAGAAGAAAAGAAATAAACCCACCACAGATAAACCCGAGGATTACCAATAGACGTTAAGTAGGACACAATGAATCAGTAGCTATGCTGAGAGTTTAACAAAGACGCCATTGTTCCGCCACGCAACCGGGGTGAAAGGTTAATCAGAGGTAAGAGCATACTAAAATTTAGGGACAGGAAAAGATATTAAACCTTCTGAAATATATCAAAAGCTCACTTTTGAACTTTTTCACCCTGCTGCTTTGGCATCTTCCCCTCCCCTGGAACAAATCAAGATATCCTGATCTCATTAAATGACTGCTTAACTTGCTTTTCTCAGAAATGTATTCCATACAACCATCATTCACCAAGTGAAGAAATACTGCCAGTTTTCTATATTGATTCAATTTCCTAGGGTACAGGCCGCATCTGTGTTTCAGCTTTTGAACACCAGAAAAAGTTTTGATAGTTTCACATTTAAAGTCCCTGCACCAGGATTTTGAACGTGTCTACAAAACTATGCCTGATCTTCTTCAACTTAAAAACACCTCTGATGAGCCCCACAAAGACCTATTTTCTTAGTTCACATCTTCCTCTTTCTTCTTCCAACTAGTAAATTAGCATGCCTTCATCCACACCAGCCCTTTGATTTTTTTCTTCTAATGAAAGTAAATTCTAACACTAATGTTAATGCCTCAACCTCCCTCATATCAGTTGCACGTCTGTCAACACCCTGCATTCCT
>NW_010549663.1:64605-74006 GCF_000687285.1 Phaethon lepturus
CACAGCCTCCACCCCTAATGATTTCTTCTGGTGTTCCCCTTGAAAACAATTAGCAGCACCAAAGCTCATTCCCTCCTTCCTATTAGCAGTCACACAGTACCTTTCCTCTCAGCCTGTTTGCCTGCAGGCACGACAGTTGGGAAGACAGTGTTCCTTGTTCTTGTCACAGCTCCTTGGCGAGGGCATTCCATGTGTTCCCCCTTCCCTCCATGAGACAAAACCAGTAACTTCAACAGGTCATTATTAATCAGTTTTCAACTTTGATGTTATAGCCAAACTTCACGCCTTCAGCTAAAGCATCTTCCCCTTCTCCTTCATGTATGTACCTGTACGCTTCACGCTGCACCAACATGCAAACAGGTATCTCACCCACTTATTCTACTCTCTCTGGTCAGCCTCGTATTTGAGCAGCATGTGTTAAATGCTTCACCAATTTTCTAACGGTCCCATTTCTATTGTCTTCTCCTCCCGATTTAGAGGAAATTAGACATTTATAACTCCTTAATTTAGAACACATTTCAGTTGATTTCTCGCTGCTCGAGGGCAAAATGTTTTATACTGATCAATTTTGAAATACGGTGACTACTGAGTGTTCTCTAAATGGTTTATATTTGTTCTGGCTTCCATTGAAGTTTAGAGGTCAAATTTGGACATAGCTTTTCAGACCTTCTGGACTATGCTAATCCCCCCTCTGGTGATCAGTGATAGGACGTGTGGAAATGGAATAAAGCTGCATCAGAGGAAGTTCAGATTGGACATTAGGAAATGGTTCTTCACTGAGAGGGTAATTGGCCTCTGGAACAACCCAGGGAAGTGGTAATGACACCAAGCCTGTCAGACTTCCAGGATCGTCTAGATGATGCTCTTACAGTTTAGTGTGGTCCTACGAGGAGTGGGGAGCTGGACTCAATGATCCTTATGGGTTCTTCCAACTTGAGATATTCTATGATTCTTGACAAACCACTTTGGTAAGCCAAACAAATGACACACAAGAAAAGAAGGAGAGAGCATATCCATAGTCTGTACTTTATGCATCTAGATTACGCACAGAAGAGACAGTTAAATTAGAATGGAAAAAGAAAACCATGCCCTGCAGGTACTGAAGGAAAAGTGTGGTCCAATTCAGAGAATAAAAGTTAGGTACTGAAGTAACTAGAAGTACATAGTTTAAATAGCCCAAACTGGACACTTAAAATGAAGGTAAGATTAGTGATTGTAGGAACAGTGAACCAGGGACAATTTTCTATACGTAGCATTCTCAGATTAAAACCAAATGTCATTCAGACACAAGGCTGTAGTTCAGCTACACACAGTTGGGAGCATCCACAAGGAGAAATTCATTACGTCATGGAGATGGTCAAAGTAAATGATCACTAATGACATGTTGGACATGAAAACTCATTCACCAGATCTCCTGGAGCCAAACAGATGCTTCCTTTGATTTTTAAGTTTTCTACTTATCATACCATTATCCTAGATTTCTCCAAGTCTTCCTATAGCTTGACTCCAGTTTTACATTTCACTTTTCATGGTAAAAGCAGTCACTAAAGCAAAGATTCTCTCTGTTGAGAAACAGGAAAACATTGCACAGGATTTTTTCCATACCACCTCTCATATGTCCTTGATCTTTCTGGGGAGGTTCAAAGAAGACCATAGTCCTCTCTGATTCTTTATGTTACAGAGCATTCATTGCTAAGCAAACTTAACATTTGATTCATTAGTTTAAGTTTATATATCACTGTGTTCCTTGCTCTTGTTTCTGAAAAAAAAGGATATGTGTGGCCCAGTTTTCTGGCATCTGCCTTGAGGGAGAGGGAAATAAACAAGACAAAAACTCTATATTGTCTTCAGATAAAGGATGCATCCTCAGCTCTTTTCCAGAACCTTTGTGCTGCTCTGACTATAGGAAGAGCCAGAAAATCCTTGTAACTGGTTACCTGGCACCCCCATTCAAGAGAAGAAATCCCCAAGAGTGGGTGATGGATGCTTTTCCTACTCCAAACTGCACAGCAGCCCCAGCTCGGACTACCTATGATCAAGTTTTATGGTCTGATAACTGTCACACTCTTAATTACCCAGATTCTATTTAGTGACCATAGATACAGATAAGCCTATGGGATGCTCAGGGCCTTCTTCACCTTGGCCTTCACTGAAAGGGTCTCCCAGGCCTCTGTGCCTAGGGACAGGGTTCAAGGAAGAAAGGAGGTACTGGGAGTGGATGAGGATTGAGTCTAATATCCCTTGAGAAATCCTGACCCCCATGTGTCCAAAGGATGTGAAAGGATGCACCTGAAGGTAATGAGCAAGCTGGTTGACATCTTAGCACAGCTACTCACTAACATCCTGAACAGGTCATGAAGCTTGAGGGAGTATCTTCTAATGATTAGAGAAAGGCAAATGCGGTATCCATCCTTAGAAACAGCAAGAAGGTTGATCTGCTGAACTACAAGCCAGTTAGCATCTTTTCAGCCCTTGGGAAATTCATGTAGTGAATCCTCTTGGAAATTTATTCCAGGCACATGAAGGCAGTGGTGGTGGCAGGTAACAGACAGCATGTATTTACCAAGAGTAAAAGGGAGACCAGTGGATGTCATTTACCTCAACTTTAGCAAAGATTTCAATCTTTTCTCCCATGGTATTTTCATATTCAAGTTCAGACATTATGGTCTGGGTGGGGACACAGCTACATGAGTAAAAAACTGATTGAGTGGCCATGTGTAAATGGTGATGATAAATTGTTTGTGCTCTATCTGGAAGCCAGTTACAGGTGGCATTCCACAAGAGTGTTTGTTGACTCAGAGTGATTGCAGTGTGATCTGTCCTGTTTTACACCTTTATCAGTGATCTGAAGGAGGAGATGTAGTGCACTTGCCTCAGCTCTGCATACAAAACCACGCTGGGGGGCCTGTAGTCAAATACTGGTGGGCAGGACTGCATGACCTAGACAGGTGGGAGGAAGGGGATGACAGTGACTCTATGAAACTTAACATGGACAAATGCTGAGCTCTGACCTGGGAAGGCAGCTCCCTGCAGCGATGCAGGCTGGGTCCAGGGAGCAGCTCTGGGGGAACAGCCAGGCAGCAAGCTGAGCAGGTGTCAACCATGTACCCAGGCAGCAACAAGGGCCAGCAGCACCCTGGGAGGCATAAGCAGTGTGTGACCCTGATGGCCAGGGGAGGAATCATCCCCTCTTCTCTGCTCTCAGACCACATAAGGAATACTGCCTTGAATGCAGGAAAAACATTGACAGACTTGTGGGAGTTGAGTGGAGGCTACCAAGATAGTGGGGCTGGAGCTCTCACCCTGCAAGGACAGCCTGTGGCACCAAGTTTGGTTCAGCCGGGATGAGGGCATGGCTTTGGGGGCATCCAAAAGCATCCCAGGCACTGACAGAAGAGGATGGAGGAGAGGCAGCCAGGCCCTTCACAGCAAAGAGGCATCAGCACAAGCTGAAACATGAGAGGATCAGGCTGGAGATGAGGAGAAGCCTCTTCCCTGTGAGCATAGCCCAGCAGTGGAGCCCAAGGCCCAGGGAGGTTGAGTTGTCTTCATCCTTGGAGTTTTTCACACTCTGACTAGATAAAGCCCTGAGCAGCCTGGTCTGGGCCCTCCAGCTGAGCCTGCTCTGGGCAGAGGCTGGGACTGGAGACTTCCCCAGGTCCCTTGCTAGTTGAAGTATTCCATTATTTTCTTTTTCTGCTGACCTACATGCTATTCCTCTTCTTCTCCACTCAGATTAATTTGGATTAGAAAGAAATTAAAACCATCAGGCCTTGGTGAAACAAAAAGTGTTCAGGAGCTTCCCAGGAGAGTTAACAAGTCTTACACCACTCCTTCAATCTTATTAACCAGAATAGGTTCTTAATAAACTCTGGAAGGAGCAGTCAGTTCCTCCAACTTCCTAAATTTCCCTTTTAGAAATCACAGATTTATTCTTCATCCAAAAGTTACCATAACACAAAAGTCAAAACCTTTACTTGTTAAAGCTTTCACAGTAATCATTATGGTAGGACAGTCAGGTTTTATGTTTGCTCTCCTTTAAGAAGTAGCCACTGAAAGTTTACCATGGTGTTGGAGAGATTCACTATCCAGTCTGCCATGGTGATTCAGCAGCATTATGGCTTTTCACCTGAAGTTTCTCCTATTCTACATACACTAGAAGTTTGGTAGGAATCCTGCGGGCTGTCCCATAATTCCACCATTAAGACCCTGGTACTGCAAACAAATACCCCCCTGACATCCATATAAGTGTCATAAAGCAGTCTGCAAACCACATCCATCTGTTTTCACAAGCTTGGGAGATTACACAGCATCATCAACTCTTGCAATAGATATTTTAAAAACAATCACCATACAGTAATGACAGAGGCACATCAACCCAACGCGGCATGCTGCTGAGCTGAGACTGTTCAGCCTAGAGAAGAGAACACTCAAGGGTTATTTCATGTGTACAAATACCTGAAGGGAGGGGGTAAAAATGACAGTCAGGCTCATTCCAGTGGTGCCCAGTGACAAGAGGTAGTGGACAGAAATGGAAACACAGGAGGTTGCCTCTGAACATCAGGAAACACGTTTTCCCTGTGAGGGTGACCAAGCACTGGCACAGGTTGCCCAGGGAGGCTGTAGAGTTTCCATCCTTGGAATGACTCAAAAGATGTCTGGCCATGGTCCTGGGCAACTGGCTCCAGATGCTGCTGCTTGAGCATGGAGGTTGAACCAGATGACCCCAGAGGTCCCTTCCAATGTCAACCATTCTGTGACTCTGTGACCTCCATTTCTACCAGATACTGTCGATCTATAAAGCAATATTTTGCAGATACATCAGCCTTCTCATCACTGGAAGAGAGGGGAAGGTGAAAATTGTGCTAGTCTCTTACTACTGCATAAGAACTGAAGTAGCAAAGTGGTGTAATGCCTTGTTGAAGGTCACACAGGATATAAGTGGTGAAACTAACCAGTTTGCTGAATAGTAATGAAGTTCCTTGAGATATGTGGTTCATTCAGAGGGCACAGGTATACATATGCATGAGAGTAGATTATTCACAATAGCAAATTTCCTTGCCTCTCGGCTACTTTCTGACATTGTGTAGCACACCAGTGAAGGGTGCAAGGCAGCCATACTCTTTGCCAATAAAATCTTAAAAAATGCAACTTACTGAATTGAAGATAGGTGACTACACCATGACATGACTTTCAGGAGGAAATAAGTAGACAGTCTGAGATAATTTCTGGATCAGTATGCTATTTCTGCCAGGAAACACAACAAGGAATGCAGGCATACACCTGAAAAGGCTGGATCCTGTCCAAACTGAAAAAGAAAGCAACCAGCCAATGACATGCAACAGTTTCACTATATCTGCAACAGAATGGTATTCTGTGAAGAAAGTCACTAATACCACCAGTGTAAAAATGGGAGGCTCACATCAGATATAAGTTTGAGTGAGATCTAAGAACAACATTATTTTCACAAAAAACCCCCCTATATTTATAGAATCATAGAATAGTTTGGGTTGGAATGGACCTTTAAAAGTCATCTAGCCCAACCCCCCCTGCAATAGGAGACTCCCTTAAGACTGGTCTCTTCAGTCTTCCAGGTGATGACTACCTGATGGATGTTTTTCACCGAATGACAGCAAAGGCTACAGTCTCTTCAGGGACCAGTCTAGCCACTAATAATGTAAGAGAGGCATTTGGTAGCTGGTAAGACACGTCAGTGAATTCCTTTTAGAAACCTTATGGGTAGTATGATCAGATTATGTCAGCCATAAATTTAAAAAAATCATATTAGCCATTTTTTTCCCAAAGCACTAAAATAAAAATGACCTAAAATTGTAGGATGAAGTTTCCTAATGGAAACTGAAGCCAAGACAGATGAAAAAGACTGTTGACCAACCACAGTGCAAGAAGTTCTTCCAAACTTCTCTGCAGGTTCATCAGAACTCCTGTCTCTGTTTTGGTGTGCTAGCCTTTTTGTTGCATTCACCAGCAAAGATGTTCCTTTCAAGCACATTTGGTCTAGGTGGAAGAAAGATTATTCTGAGATATCAAAGTTCATCAAACTCATCATGAGTCATCTTTCCCATGCCTAGGCGAGATTATATTGGCATACACAATAAACAGCTTGAGATCTTCTGGGTAAAATTTAGGGGCAAAGCCAACAAAGGAAACCTCATGGCTAGTGTTCACTACAGGCCTCCCAACCAAGGGAGCCTGTTGACAAAGCATTCTTACTTCAGGAAGCATCATGCTTACAGTCTCTGATCCTACTGGGGGACTTCAATCTCCCTGACCATCTGCTTGAAAAGCAGCACAGCAAGCTGTAAGTAGTCCAGGAGTCTCTTGGAGTGCATTGAGGATAATTTCTTAATCCAAGCAATAGACAGTCCAACCAGAGGGGAAGTGTTACTATACCTGTTGCTTATGAACATGGATGAACTAAAGATATAAAGACTGGTGACAGACCAGGCTTCGGCGATCATGCCTTCATGGAATTCACAGTTTTGAGATATATGAGTGTCCTGGTTTCAGCCAGGATAGAGTTAATTGTCTTCATGGAAGCTACTGTGAGGCTATGTTTTGGATTTGGGATGAGAAAATGCTGATAACGTGCTGATGGTTTCAGTTGTTGCTGAGCAGTCAAGGACAGTCCAGCTCCTCGTGCTGCCCTGCTAGCAAGAAGGCTGGGGGTGCACGGGGAGATGGGAGGGGACACAGCCAGGACAGCTGACCCAGGTTGGCCAAAGGGATACTCCATACCACGTGATGTCATGCTCGGTATATAAAGTTGGGTCGAAGAAGAAAGAAGGGGTGGAGGGACGTTCGGAGTGATGGCATCTGTCTTCCCAAGACACCGTTATGTATGATGGAGCCCTGCTTCCCTGGAGATGGCTGAACACCTGCCCATGGGGAGCAATGAATGAATTCCTGGTTTTGCTTTGCTTGCATGTGCAGCTTTTGCTTTATCTATTAAACAGTGCAGGTACATTCCTGGAGGGACTGTAACTATGGGTAAGGGAACACTGGAGCAGTTTTACTTCTGAAGAGACTGTGGCTATGGATGACGCCATGCAGGAGCAGGTATGGCTCTAGAGGCATTGTGGCCCATGGAGGAGACCATTTTGGAGCAGGTGCACCTCAAAGTGACTGCAACTGTGGATAAATCTATGCCGCAGCAGATATACCCCTGGAGAGACTGTGGCTCACGGAAGGCACGGCCTTCTGTGGGTAAGTCCAAGCTGGAACAGGGGCAAGGGTAGGAGTTCATTGCAATGTTAAACCCTATGGCCCAGTCCAAAGGTCCCAGGGGTGGAGATTGTAATGGAAATACCTTTAAATTGTTGTAACCCATGATCTGAGTTGCATGTTATAGAATACCATAACAGGAACAACCTGAACCAATGGAGGACAAGCCTTACAAGAAGCAGTGCAACTGCAGCAGTGACCTGACCTGAGCTGGCTTTGGTGTCCAGTAACTCCATGCAACACACCATTTCTCCTGTCCTGAGTGACCACCCTAAGAGATAGTCATAGACTAAATTAACTCAATGGACATTTCATGGACATTTACAGGGATGGTCTATGGACTAAGGGGATGATAAAGTGTGAATTACATCCAAGGATGGGAAGGAGGGTGGAGGCAGTCAATGAAGTTGTATTGGATAGTGCAGTACCTGAGCATAATGTAAATGGTATGGGTGGATACTGTCCTAGTTTCAGCCAGGATAGAATTGATTTTCTTCACAGAAGCTAGTGTGAGGCTATGGTTTGGATCTGGGATGAGGAAATGTTGATATCATGCTGATGTTTTGAGTTGTTGCTAAGTAGTCAGAGTGATGGCATCTGTCTTCCCAAGAAACCGTTACGTATGATGGAGCTCTGCTTCCCTGGAGATGGCTGAACATCTGCCTGCCCATAGGCAGTGGTGAACTAATTCCTGGTTTTGCTTTGCTTGCATGTGCGGCTTTTGCTTTACCTGTTAAACCATCTTTATCTCAAACCATGAGTTTCTCCACTTCTACTTTTCCAGTTCTCTCCCCTGCCCAAGCTTGGGGGAGTGCGCAAGCAGCTGCATGAGTGTTAGTTGCTGGCTGAGGCTAAACCATGACAATGGGCCAGGTGAAGAGTAGACCTCAGGACCCTGAGTTGTATGAGAGGAAACCTTCAGGTTTTTTAAGGAATTAGTGGATGGGACCTCCAGGCAAACTGCCCTCAGATACAAAAGAGCTGAAGAGAACTGTCAACTTTTAAAGGACACTTTTCTTAGAATGCAAAAGCTTTCAAGTCTCATGTGTAAGAAATCAGGAAAGGAAGGCAGGAGAGTAAGGACCTCCTAGTCAAACTCAAGTGTGAGAAGAAAAGGCACATGCAGTGGAACAAGGGACATATATCCTGGGAAGAAGGGAGGGATGCTGCCTGGATGTGTTGGGATGGGATCAGGATAGCCAAGGTACAGTTGGAGCTGAATTTGGTAAGGGGTGTAAAGAATAACAAGGGCTTCTGCAGGTATGTTGGGCAGAAAAGAAAGATGAACAAATGTACACACACACGCTCCCCCTAGGTAACACAGAACTAGTGACATCTGAGAAGGCTGAGGTATTCAACAATCTTTTTGCCTCAGTTTTCAATGGCAATTTCTCTTCCCACATCTCTGAAGCCTCTGAACCTCAAAGCAGGGACTGGGGGAATGAAGTTTCCCCATTGTAAGTGAAGATCAAGTTCAACACCAACTGAGAAACCTCAACATACCTAAATCCATGGGATCCAACAAGATGTATCCCAGGTTCCTGACGGTATTGACCGATGTAGTTGCCAGGCCACAGCCACTCTCCACCATGTTTGAAAAGTCATGGCAGTCAGGCAAAGTGCCAGTGACTGGAAAAAAGGAAACATCACACCCATTTTTAAAAAGGGTAAAAAGGTGGGGCATGGGAACCAATGACCAATCAGCCTCACCTCTGTGCCTGGTAAGACCATAGAAGAGATCCTCCTGGAAGATATGCGAGTGCATATGGAAGACTGGGAGGTGATTAGAGACAGCCAGCATGGCTTCACCAAGGGAAAATCATGCCTGACTAAGCTAATGGTCTTCTACAGTGGAGTGACTGCATCAGTGGAGAAGTGACGCGCTTCGGATGTCACTTACCTAGACATCTGTAAGGCCTTTGATACAGTCTCCCACAACATTCTTGCCACTAAATTGGAAACGTATTTGTTTAATGGATGGACTGTTAGATGGATAAAGAATTGACTGGAGGGCCACATCTAAAGCGTTATAGTCAGTGGCTCAATTTTCAACTGGAAACTAGTAACAAATAGTGTACCTCAAGGATCCATACCGGGACAATTCTATTTAATATCAACGATATAAGACAGTGGGATTGAGTGCACCCTCAGCAAGTTTT
>NW_010549663.1:74073-81567 GCF_000687285.1 Phaethon lepturus
GACACCAAGGTGAGTGTGGCAGGTGATGTGCCTGAGGGATGGGATGCCATCCAGAGGGGCCTGGAGAAGCTCAAGGAATGGGCCCATGTGAACATCATGAGGTTCAACAAGGCCAAGTGCAGGGTCCTGCACCTGGGTCAAGGCAACCCCAAGTATCAATACAGGCTGGGGGATGAAGGGATTGAGATCAGCCCTGCTGAGAAGGACTTGGGGGCACTGATAGATGAAAAGCTGGATATAAGCCGGCAATGTGCGCTTGCAGCCCAGGCCAACTGCATCCTGGGCTGCATCCAAAGCAGCGTGGCCAGCAGGTCGACGGGGGGGATTCTGCCCCTCTGTTCTTGTGAAACCTGACCTGGAGTACTGCATCCACTTCTGGGGTCCCCAGTACAAGACTGTTAGAGCAGGCCGAGAGGAGGGCCTTGAAAATGGTCAGAGGGCTGGAACACCTCTCCTGTGAAGAAAGGCCAAGAGAGTGGGGTTGTTTATCCTGGAGAAGACAAGGCTCCAAGGGAGACCTTATTGTGGTCTGTCAATAGATAAAAGGGGCTTATATGAAAGATGGAGAAAGACTTTTTACCGGGGCCTGTAGTGACAGGACAAGGCGCAATGGTTTTAAACTGAAAGAGGATAGATTTAGATTGGACATAAGGAAGAAAATTTTTTTTATGATGAGGGTGGTGAGACACTGGCACAGGTTGCCCAGAGAAGCTGTGGATGCCCCATCCCTGGAAACATTGAACGTCAGGTTGGACAGGGCTTTAAGCAACCTGAGCTAGTGAAAGATGTCTCTGCCTGTGGCAGGGTGTTTGGACTAGGTAATCTTTAGAGGTTCCTTCCAACCCAAACCAATCTATGATTCTATGATACAGTATGTACATTAATAATTATCTAAGAAGAAACATTGCGATTAGTATAAAATCCGCAGCCAATCAAGTGCATTTGGACTGTAAGGCAGTATATATAAATTGTTGAAAAGTCTCCTTTAAAATCACTTCCATTTACTGTTAATAGAGGGAGATCTGTACCAGCTTTGGTCCTTGGAGAAAACTCATCCAAAAATTAGAAAAGTCTATTCTTAAAGGAATAGTGACATAAAGTTTGTAAGACTGTGCCTGGATGCTTGAAGCAGTACTTAATTTACTTGGACACTCAGTGCATGAGAAAGGCCCAATACCAAAAGCCTCCCAAAGGTCTGGCAAAAGCTCAGTGGAACTTGCAGGGTTGGACCAGGTGACCTCTCAAGGCCCCTTCCAACCGCAACAATTTTGTGAAACAGAATCAGTCTTGCTTTCCTTGCTTCAACTCCTTCTTAAGAACAAACTGTAGATCCAGTGCTGATTTAGGCCATCAAAGGTTCAGCTGATGTCTAATGCATCACATTGTCAAGGGAAGAGCTTGAGTCCTGATGTTTAATTGTTAACTATTTTAAGAATGTGAACAAGGAAGAAAGGAAGACATTGCACAGATGGAGAGAGAACAACTCTCAAAAAAAGTAATTAATCTGTAACTGCAAAAGAGTAAAGGATTTAAAAAAAATCATCTGACCAACCAACATCACAGCTAATCCTGAACATAATTCAAGTTAAAGCAAGGCACTGCAGAATTCTGCAAGTGCCTGTTCTAGCCACCCACTGCTGATACCTATGATAATGCAAACAAACAGGGCTGTTCAGCACAGAAAAATCCCAGCCGTCACTCAGAATAATTAATTTTTTACCTAGGTGCTATGCAGATGTCCAAGGGAGCTTAGGCAAGGGACAGTCAAAAACTAATTAAGTACCTTAATCTCTTGCTTCACTTGCTAAACAGGCTGAGATAGTCTTATTCTCACATTTCTACAATAATAATAACATTGCTAGGCAGTGGTCCAACAGATCTTAGATGTGTACACTTTCACAGAGGCTTCATCTTAATTTATCCTCTTATTATACACTGTGCTAACAGAAAGTGAAACTAATGAAAGCAATATTAACTTCTTCCCACATGTAAGAGAATTTTTGCGGGAAAATGTTTCAGATGCTTATATCTAATTGGACAGAAGTAGAAAATAAAAATAGTAATAAAAAAGAAGTCACTACCACGTTCCAAATCTACCTTCTCATGCCTTGCCCAAAGAAAGTAACCACCACATCAAAATCACGCCACCCCAAACCTAACCAGGTCCCTGTCAAGAATGAAACTTCTGGGTGGGGATAATACAGTTACAAAAAAGAATTCAAATATTTAGATGAATATGCGATGTGAAAATTTAGCTGCTCATGAAAGCCGAAGGAAAACTGCTTTATCCGGATAGCCTGGGTGGTGCTGGCTGAGCCTACCCTAAATGTCTCCTCTGCACTGCTCAAAAACTAAGCCCTCCTGCGGCATTTCGCACCATTTTCTAGACCACCCACTCAGCCGTGGATACACAAACCACATGTGCTAGGAATGTCTGCCCTGCACTGAAAGCAGTATCAGCATTACGACCTTATTACTTGTGCAGCCAGGTTTTTAATACAACTTACTTGTTTTGTCTTTTCAATACCTTTGATTCCTTAATGGTTTGTATGTGGACTCTCTACTGGTCTTAAGGATGCCTTTGAGAGGGGAATGTAACTGTTGGAAAAAAACCACCATTATCAGAGTGAAAATATTTTTAGCAGACTTTTCCTCTCCTCCTTTTCCTCCCCTAAAGAGATAGGCTTTATTTCTAGGTCTTACTAAAAAGATGTAACTGACAGCTTCACAAACCTGCTATTTCCTAAACAGGACCCAGACCTTGAATTCTGTCTCCTTGTCAGCAATAATAAAAGGTAATCATTTATTCCTCACTGTGATGAGAAGAGTAATTTACTAATGGGAATTCCAGCTTTATAGCATCAGTTCTCTGAACATCAGAAAATGCATGACCCATTTGATGTAACATTCAGGAACGGGTTACTTCCAGTCTGAATGATGATGAAAACACATCTTCTGCTGTATTCACAGACCTACATTCGACTTTGCTCAAATTTCCAGACTGGAAAGAATGAAAAAATGCAAGTTTATCACTTTGCAGTAGAATCCATCTGGCTGAAGTAAAACACGTACTATCAATAAGATGCAATGGTCAAACAAATGTTAAACAGACATTAGCATCTCAAACCATAAGACAGCTTATGGTTTTGTGTGATGCTGCAACACACCTCTCCCTCACCAACACCACAATTATTACAGTAGTGAACCAACAAAGCTGCCACCCTATCTTACAGCAGACAGAACTGCTGACCAGCAAACTGTATTCTCTATGTTAACATAAGGAATCACAGCCAGCAACTAAGGGATTGCCTCCCCCCCCCCCACCCAGTTCCTGCCCCCCAAAGAGTATTGTTCTCACTGCGGTAACACTTCTCTTTCCTGTCTAGTCACAGTGGCATGTCTTGCTGCTCAAGTAAACGCAAGGCCCTTATGTGATTGTGCTTTGATGTTAATTTGTCTGCTCACTCAAACACAGAACCAGCCTTGTAAATGTCATTGGCTTAGCTGTGTTAATGCACTGATTAACTCCCAAGCGCACATAAAAGCACTGCAAATATGCGAGTTTTGGTCCCCATCATCTGTTCGTAAGCCTTTTATGCCCAACAGTAAAGCTTCTTGGTACAGTATACAAAATAGCTTCCTGGTGTACACCACATTCTAGTGTATAGTGCTTAACAATTAAGAAAACTACTGAGGTTCATAAAAGCATGCACCTTGCACTTGCTAAACTCTGTAACGTGTCCGTCACTTTATTTTTGCAGTTCCTGCTAGCTCGAGCTATGGCTGAAAGTCTGACAAAATCTTCACTGTAAGTCTCAATTTCATGCATTGCACTACAGCAAAGCGTGCCTATCAATGGCCCAAGGAGCAAACACAAAAATAACATGTCCCTTTATAGACAACAGTTTCCAGAAAGATACGCTGTTTTCTGTTAAACTACAAGGAGTAGAAGATGGGATAGGATGTGTATGAACAAAGACAGTATGAAGCAAATCAAACATCCTACCATCACAGCAGTAGCTGCAGTAAGATAGTGCATACAACAACTGAACTTGGCTGTTTTCTCTTCAGAGCATTCTACAGCTTTCCCATTAATTTCGCAAACTAAGTAACTGGGCTCAAAATCAATAGGTTGTTCAAGAGACCCCAAAACACTAGCATAGCTTCTAAGAAAACAAGATGATACTTACCAAGTAAGGACCAAGGACCCAAACCAGATTTGTGAACATACTTTATTTCACTGAGAGAATGGGAAAGACGGACAAGGTCAGGCAAAAGCTAAGAACTTTTAAAGAAGTTAATTTAAGTTTTTAATTAAGAACTTATTTTCTTCTTCCAGACTAAAAGAAACTTTAATAGAAATATACTGGGCTCTCCAAATGCACTGTACTGTGTGGAGTCTGCTTCTGAAATTGAAAGCACAGACTTAACCTAAACACACCCAACCAATGAAATGAAAGACAGAAATGATCAACCATTTCTTACAATCCAAAGGCTAAAGCCTGAGCATGGGTTTTGCTTTACCTTGAAAGACTCTCCTCAGATCAGTGTATGCCCCTCCTCCCTTCTTGTTCTTTCTTTTTATCATTTACTAAGATGGCCTTCAAATCTAGATGATATTGAAAAATTTTTAAAGTCTCTCAGTGGATTCAAACATCTAAAAAGATATTAAAACTTGTCTAGCCAACTGGACATCCACTTTCTGAGGTGAAAAGTTAGTGGCAAGATGAAAACTGTCCTTACTATTGGATACAACTACTGTTCTACTAACAGTGACTCACTTAGGCTGAAAATTATTTTTTAGATACTGCAACTTACTGCTAACTTCTATCTGGTCACCTCAATTAATTAATCCAAATTCTCACATACAACTTTCTTTTAAACACCTTGACATTAAGTAAAACTCCAAAACATTTATTGCCAAAACACTTTAATCCATCACAAAGATCAGTGCTTAAAGACTTGGAAGAGTATCATCTTATTTTTTCTTTAAGAGAAATATGAATGTCTGAAATTAAGTGAACAAGGGTTTATTTTGTTTCTGCATACAAATTCAGATGAAAATAGCTATTTTTTTAAATGTAGATCAACACTTAGTAACTCTCATTCTATCAGAATTTTGTGAAAAAGTCAACACGCACACACACACAAACTGCAGTCTATTTTCTTCCCTCTCTCATTGAATTAGAAAATTTAAGAATTTAAGGATGATCCACAATTTGCATGAAATTCAGCATGAACTTGGATACTGTAATTGTTGTCATCTCCCTTTTATGCCTATTCTTCTATTTGCTGTTTTCTTCTTGTTTCACCCCTATTTTCAGTGTATAATAAAGCTTATCTGGTATTTTAAGGGTAAAATGATTCATTTCATCATTTCTAACAAAACAGTGCAATATTCATACCAGAAGTATCAGGGGGTACTTCCCCTCCTGAAATTCAATGATTTTTTACCACAAAACTTAGAGAAGTCAAAATGGACAAAATTCCATAGGTATGTGGTATAACTAAAAGATAGGAAGTTGAACACACACTAGCAGACCAAATATTTTTAAGGTTGCTTTTAGATTTCCAAACATTTTCATAAAAAATAATCAATAAAAATTGAAGTTTATCCCCTTCACATGCATCCCTTCCTCCTCCCCACCACCACTGCCTTATGTCAAAAGTAACTTCAAAATTACACTCCCATTCATCCCCCCGCCTCCCCAATTGCACATTAAGACATGGACTTAAAATAACAACATAATGCTTCAAGTATGCTTCATGCCAATCGTCAATAAGAGTCATAACATTACTGAAAAAGTACACTTATTCTTGGGAAGCCCGAGGACTTCCCACAGAGCATGGTCAAACAACATTTTAAACAAGAAAAAAGTCCCCCAACCCAATCCATATCCCGCCCTCTCAAAAAGAGTAAAGTGTAAAATTTTCTTTGGACTTAAAGAAACAGTATGAAGATTTACCATCTGTATAAGAAATAACCCCAATAGGATCTTAGTTTTACAGTGCTGCACAAACTGTGCGCCTGAAACAGTCATACAGATACTACTGTTGAGTTCTACACATACAGACTACACGTGGCATATAAGCATACACATGACATACTGGCCTGTTGAGAAACAAGATACATTTTTTTAAGGCTGGTAAACCTGAATAAACCTTTGCATCCAGAAGTATTCTTTAAATTCTTTTTTCTTTTCATTGGCGGATTTGAGCTTCTAATAGAGGAGTGATGATCAAGAAACCATCAACAATATGAGATCAGGGAACTTTGATGTGAAACTGAGTACACATCCTCTCATTTGATCATGCATAAACAAGAATTCTGATTTTAAAGAACAATAGATGGTATGAAAGAGTACTCATTTTTATAGACAAGAAATCCTTCTGGAAACATAAGCAGGTTATAGAACAGATACCAAAACCTGGAAAGTGTAGAAAGCATATATGCATGTGTGTGTGTATATGTATATACAGGTGTGCGTATACATGCATATAGACACACACATACATGATATATCACGTATGTATTTATTCCAACATGTAACTGTACAGCAACTTTTTTTTTCAAACTGTTTTAATTTAGGTGTAACAAACCCAACAAAACGAGAAACAAAACCTCAAAACAAAGCAGACCATACACTATATGAACAAACAAAAATGTTATGCAAACAGTTTTATGGTAAAAGTGAGTCACACACTGGCAGCAGAGAGTGTTTAAACTCATAGTAATAAATAGCTCCAAATCAAGAATTTTCTACAACATTTCCTTAGAAGACAGGACCAGTATTTCTTCTTTTATGATGATCCTGCAGAACACTTTCACTCATATATATTTGATTTTATAACATTAAAACAGACACAAGAATGTAGACTGCAAAAGATGCTGGATTCAGGACAGTATACATAACATTTTTTTGTTGAAAGTCCTACTGGTTTATTCGCTAAGGCTAGACAGCAAGTCATATGGTCCTGTTTGGTGCATTTTCTACCATGGTCAAGATCAATAAATGGATAGAACCAAGGACCTGCAGTCCAACCTGCTGTGGGCCAACCCACTATGGCAGATGAGAAACAAAATACAGGACCACTGTTTGTTCCCTAACTTTGTATCTTGTTTCTTGGAGCAGAAGTGGAAACAAGACTGTAGTGTTTTATGTGACTCGAGAAAGATAGCAAGAAGTGGCGTTTTAACATGAGTAAGAGTACTAGGCTTGTGATAGTACTGCATCAAAAGAGCACGCATGGGATCCCACTACTTGCAACATGTGGTAGTGTCATTCAGGATACATGTATGCAATAATAAATAGATCAGTTATGTAATAAGGCAGTGTGTTGAACATGCATTCATCTTGTGGACTGGAACACCACAGAGAGAGATACATGATACCATACACATTCATTAAGACCAAGTATTTTTGTTTGCTTTTTTGTGTTTGTTTTTTCAAGGCTATCCAGGCAAACTCATCCAGAGCATTTTCTTCTTGAGAA